>NC_031499.1:8041085-8050459 GCF_000237925.1 Schistosoma mansoni | reverse complement strand
ATTCAAACACTTCACTTCTACCCGAAGTTTGTGCTGATGATGTCGTTCAGAAGGACGATGAAAGCTCCACGACCAAACCATCCAGCTCAGAGAACAAAACTCCATCAAAAAAAAGTAATTCTCAAAACATGTGAGTTGAGAAAGAGTTTACAAGTATTAATCATTCATTGAATTACTGGAATAAGAACTTCTGAATATTCAATAATTGTTTGATTTTTATGTATATCAGAAGGGGGTTTGTGGAGATTTTAGCAATTTTATAGTTGAAAACATGAATCAATTAAAGCTAGATCACCATAGAAAACCTGGAAGCACTGGACGGCCATTTCGTCCTGTTGTAGAACTCCTCAGCAGCGAGCATCTATAAGAAAAATTCCGGTGAGTCTATAATTTATGGATGACCTTTGAGTAACTCTAAACTGACCTCCAGCATATCCATCTACTAACTAGAACTAGATGAGAGTAATAAACCAATGTGAGGAGTTGGAATTATGATTTGCAGTTTAGGGTTAGGAAATAAATTTAGGATTTTCATCCCGAACCGACATCAGTTATATTGCCGAAATTGTATTCATCCAAATGAGTGAATGAATTTCGCAACAAAATCCAAGACATGTTATCTTAAATCTGATTGATTCATACATAAATTCTAGTTTCGTTAAAATCCCCTCTTACTGATAATAAAGCAAAACAAAATAACACTGATTTATAAGCAAAGATGGATAGTGGCTAGTAGTGGAATCCAGTTTGACGCGCGTTTCGTCCTATTCGATACTCGTCAACTGGATGTACCTGCATTTCAATGTTGATGTTCAATCAATTACAGTCCCAAATAAGAATGGGAAGATAGAAGTAAAAAAAGAACACCAAGTGTGAAAATAACACTGGATTTAGAAAAAAATATCAGAAGGAAGAATTGACTAATGTTACTTAACAGTAAGACAATGGAATCATGTAAGTGTTGGTTATCAGAATTAGGGAAAATGGGATTAAAATAACAATGAGATAATGTGTGATAGGCATAATTGGATAGTGGCTAACAGTGATATTCACGATACACATTTAGTCCAATTTGAACTCGTCAGATGGATGTAATTGGATCCTAGAGTTTCTGTTCCTTTTGAAATTTAAACCCCAATACCTTGCACTTTAAACGCTAATGCATCATTTACTTAACTACAGGGTACAGATAGCCACTATCGATCTACCACTAGCTAACACTCAACTCTGCTTATTAAATGCTTGTGATTTAATTACAATATCAAAGCAATCCATGTACGATCCACATGTGTCAAAAGAGACTGATCAATTGTAATTCTAAACACTAGTGGGAGGATTCAACACAACTAAGATGACCGTAACAAAAAAACCCGTAAATGTATAGAATAGTGGCAAACCAATCAGAATTCACGAGGCATCCTTCAAGCTTTCAAGTGAAATACAAATTGAATGTGTAATAAGTAGTAATCAACCACATTTCATATTACTCAAAACGTTGTAAGTGATAGTGAACGATTACCCATTGCAACCATAAAGTAAAAATTATGATGTTCAATATACTAAGTGCTTAGTTATGTCCCTGTCGATAGTAGATAAGAAACATGCGAAATAATACCATCTTTAAATCCTAACGATAAACACTTCATCAGGAAACAAACCTTGACTTAATGACACTATACTTGATGGATGAACTAAACAGTCGACTTCTTGAATTTCCGACCAAAATTTATTCATCCATATATAGATAAAGAACATTTTCGAATCATCGTTGATGTCGGTTTATACTGAAAATTCTAACCCTAATGAAGAACAGTGTAAGGATGGTTAAAAATCCGCTTGGCTTATCAGAATTATTCAAGAATATAGATAATCAATATCCATGAGGATGATCTTCTATGTCGTCGATTCTTCAATTGGTAGACACATTAACTCATGGAAGACTTGAATAACTTCATTCAATTCTTGTTCTCTTTAGCTATGAACTACTGACTTACTTACGCCTGTTACTCCCAAAGGAACATAGGCCGCCGAACAGAATTCTCCAACCCACTCTGTCCTAGGTCTTGTCATTTGGCCTTCAGGATTCCATGAATTAGTTGATTTGTTAATTTTAAACTGTTCAGATATAAGAATAGAATATTCTCTGCGAACGTATTGACATTTGTTTTTGGATAAGCAATTAACATATGATTTGTATTATTATCTTTTTCAAGCACAGAATTGAGTAGGTGTAGTATGACGGGAAAGAGGAAGGCCAAAGAACACACTAAATCGGGAATTGGAAGCAGACATGAAAAAAGATGAATATTAACTGGAAACAACTGGAAAGGGTTGCCCACAACAGAGTTGAATGGATAAAACTTTTGGGCAGCCTATACTCCTCCACAACGTGGAGTAACAAGCGTAAGTAAAGAAGTATGACTTGGTGTTCATTTCAAGTATTCTGACCAATCATCATCATCAGTCATCATTGTCTAGTTAAGTTGTTTACACAAAAGTACTATCATAAGTGGCTTATATTATATCGACATTACTATCACCACTTATCTGTTATATTTGTTCTTTTGTTTCTTCAGTTACTAAGTATGTAATAGGGTAATGACCAGTAGATACTACAATAGATACCGTTTATTTAAGTAGTATAAATGTAATATTATTGATAATTAAGTTTAGACTATACATATAAGAAGCGCCTTATTCAGACCAGATACCATTATTTATTTGTTTACCATATTGATGTTTACAAATAAACCGGTTTTATTTCACTGAGAAGAAACTATAAACACTATGCAAATGAATCCGGTAAGTATTCTTCTTATCCTAATAGGAACAAGGCGAAAGAGAGAGAGGAGGGGAAAGGACAATGGTATTGGAGTTAGTTAGTTAACCACTACAACAAATATAGAACATTTGAATGGTGCCAGTTAAGTAAAATAAACTTGTTTTGATATTGGATATATCTATATATATATCCATGGAATTTTGGGTGAAATCATGTAAACAGTATAAAGTTTGTTTTGTTGTTTTCAAAATATAAGATAGAAAGCTGAATGCAATTTATTGATCTTTGATTTTGTAAGCAGTATTTTATATTCAGAAGGGGATTTTGTGGAGATTTCAGTATTTTTCATAGTAGAGATGATGAGTCAATGAAAAGGTTACCATCATGGAAAATGTGGAAGCACTGGATGACCGTTCCGTCCTATTGTGAGACTGCTTAGTGACAATGCGCATCCACGATTGGCGAATAATTGCTCATCTTCGTGGATTGGTTGAAGTTAGACATTAACACCGTTGGATTTCAGCTGGCTCAGTGGTCTAGTGGTTAAGTGCTCTGGAGCGAGACTGATAGGTCCTGGGTTCGAATCTCGAGAGGCGGGGTCGTAGGTACGCGCTGCTGAGGAGTCGTACAATAGGACGAGATGGCCGTCCAGTGCTTCCTAGTTTTCCCTGGTGTTCTAGCTTCAATTGACTAACGCTTTCAACTATGAAAATACTAAATCTCCACAAAAAACCCCTTCTGATAAATATAATATACATCAAAAATTATACAGAGTTACTGTGATACTCACACAAGGTTTACATAGACCAGTACAAAAAATATAATTCTCACTGAGCAAACTTTCACACTTGTCATACTAAACGGAAATTCACACATAGTTGTTAGAAACATACTGACCTGAAATAATGTTGAACTGGAGGATGTAACCATAATATCTTACTAACAAACATGTTACACTGAGTTAGAGTAAATATGAGCTCACTTTCTTATCCCAATTTATCAAACCATATTTATCTCATGGTCTACACTGATCCACTATTCACTTGGAACATTGTTGGTTTCAAAAAAAAACCCACTCTAATAAGAACTAATGAATGAAAGAAAATAACTTGATATTATTCTGATCGATTTTCTGGTTAGCGTTTTTTTAGCGAGTTAGTTTTCTACGCGATGGGGTCACTAACCCAATGCCCAACCCTCCTCCTTTATCCGAGCTTGGGATCGGCAGTAGCCCCTGGAGGAGCTACAGGCGAAGACAACAAATACGATTCTAGTGGAGGAAGAAATCAGGAAGAAGCGGTGGAAGTGGATAGGATACACATTGAGGAAATCACCCAACTGCGTCACAAGACAAGCCTTCATATGGAATCCTGAAGGTCAAAGGAAAAGAGCAAGACCAAAGGACACATTACGCCGAGAAATGGAGACGGACATGAGAAGAATGAACAAAAAATTGGATATAACCAGAAAGGAAGGCTCAAGGACAGAGTGGGTTAGAGAACGCTGATCAGCGGCATATGCTCCATTGGGAGTAACAGGCGTGAGTAAGTAAGTAAGTATTCTGATCAAACAGTTGTTCTTACTATTTTCAAGTCCCATTGGAAGGAAACTATAGGTATGAAGTATAACTTACATTTTGAGAAGTTATAGAAATCATTTATAATATAGGCTATTGGCAAGTTAAATCATATGACATTTGTTCTATCTAGTGTTCATAGCAGTTGAGAATCACCAATAAGGTTAACCAACAATATAGATAGAATCAGTTTACACCTATGAGATTTTTATTTACATCTCTCAGTCCCTTAGTCTTAAATGGTACTGTAGTGAACAAGACCGCGAGTGGGAACAATCGTAGGTATTTAAGCACAAATTATAGACTATCTCACTAAATTCTGATAACCATTCAGCAAACAGCTAATTTGCAAACTATCAATCAATCGTCTCAATCTTAACTGTTCCTTCTGCGTATATCAGTCCATCTTCTCTGATTTCATTGTTCATGCATTTTCATATAGATTGTGCTTCATTCTCGTTCTTTCCTTATCGTCTTTCTTCCAAAATACATTTTATGTCTGACTATCACCATATACTACTTATATGGATATAAGTAGACCACACCACACTATATTATTCTTTAATCCTACAACTAAAGTATCCTAACAACTATCTTCAAACACTTAACACATCTCAAAATTAGTTCAATTGATATTCAATTACATGAAGAACTAACTACATTACTGTTCAACGTCTGATCAACATCATAGAAGTTACTTATCGATTTGATCAGTGGATTAATAGAGGACAAATGTAAATACAAGATCATAAGATAATCAATAAAATTTGATTCCAACTTCGTTGAGGGGTTGTTTTTTCTACACACCTAGACAAATGTAAACCAAAAAAATAATTAAACTACTTAGAAATTAATTACAATTTTTTTTTCACAAATACAGAACTTGGAGGGATAGAAATGAACAGAGACTATTTACATGGGAAAAATTATTATTATGATTACTGTTACCATGGCGATGTGGAGGTGGGAGGGGGGGAATCTGCGCTACGCTAGCATGTTTTATTCATTGTTTCAAATATATAATCAATCATTCAATATTCGTATAAATATTGGCTAGTGAATAAAATGGTATGTTTGTCTATCAAATGAGTTAGTTCCCATCACTTATTACCTTTGTTGTTATTCTTATTTTTCTTTGATTCTTTCCTTTCATACGAAATATGATACCTACATATTTTTTTCTATTTATGATCATTTTCTGTGGTTCTTCTTTCGAGTTGATCATTTATGTTTATAGAACTTTAGCTGATTATTTAATATGATTTTAGTGTCTGCTTAGTGTTAATCATATACCTCCACTTACTTACTTACTTACTTACGCCTGTTACCTCACGTCATAGGGAAACATAGTCCGCTCACCAGCATCCCCATCCAACTCTGTCCTGGACAATCCTTTTCAGTTCTTTCCAGCTAACATTCATTCTTTTCATATCTGCTATAATATCAAAAGTATTATCCCTTATTTTTCTTACTTTTCAATCAAACTACCATCTTTGAATCCTTAAATTAGGAGATTTTTAGACACACTTCATCAGTGACTGATAACTTGTTCAAGTTACCATTCATTCAATTACTTAAGATTCAATCATTATTCGTCAATGTTTAGCTAACTCCGGATCAATTGTTATAGCTAGTCAGTATGGTAATTCATAATAATACTCAACAAACTGGTTTTACCATTTAAAAGACTGTGAGTTAATTATTCATTTCTGATGGTTGTGTCAAGTAGTTGATTGTGTCGACTATTTCACATGTCTTGAAAGTTTTAACTACTGTGGTGAATCAGTGATAAATGAAACCTCAATATGGATTCCAAAGGCTTTGTGAAGTTTTATCAGCCTGAGTCATTTGTGGTGTAGGCGAGGTTTTTTAAAACTAGCTAATGAACAAGGATAATGATTAACAGTTTTTCCTGATTTACTTTAAGGCTATTAAATCTAGTCTTTAGCAGTAGACAACATTCATAGGTTATTAGTATTTGATAATAGGCGGCTTCAAAACATTGCTGGCAAATGTTGGAACGACTGAATTCACAACATTAAGGTTAGACACAGAGTACTAAGGGAATATAGCAAACCGAATTGGCGTGGTAATAGATCTTCATCGATCGAGGCAGTTGGAATAGGTATTACAAATGTCTAATCACCCATTATCTTCACACGTAATGCTTACTAGTGTATGAGTAAGTAGTGAAAAAACTAGTGACTCTTCAGTGATGACGTGACTTTAGTCTATGAAGTCTTCGACTGTTAGATAAAGTATTGTTGATAGGTGCATACTGCATAATTGGAGTCCATTGTCGTAACCAACAATTAGTTTCATCGGTTAATATGTCTGAGAATCGACTACAGTGGTGAACATGCATTGACTCTTTGTCTATCTTGAGTCTTAAAATGATCTCGCTCCTTCTATTCTATGAAATTATTTTTTCCTCTTAAATCATATTGTATCTATTTAGTCTATTTTTATTATCATTGATATTGTGTGGTTACTCCCACTATGTTATTCATCATGAAGATCGTATCTCACTGTGTCGATGTGCTACGGTGAATTGGACGGATACACTTGTATTCCATGTTCTATGTTGCTTATGACTGACTGATAGTAATAATAAAGCAAATCCTGCTTACAATGAAAGAATATTCTAGCGGTAATTTGTTGGATTTCATTGTAGAAGTGATAACACTCTATTGACCAGTGGACTTTCTAAATGAATGAATTGAACAGTCTGAATTTACAAGTTGATCATATTTAGGACTGTAGCTGAAAGTGGGATCTAGAATATCATTGTAATTAAATAGCCCAAACGATAATGTCATGATATTGGATGTATTCAGTCAGGTCTCAGTGAAAATGTCATAACTGAAATCAATATACATCTAAGTGAAGTGACTTAATTTGGACAAAATGTTCTAGAGTTAGTCGTTAGCTATGATACAGAATGATAGAGAAGATTTTTAGATAGTTTACATTTGGAGCTCCTCTTTTCTTACACATACATGAACATCGACAGTATAGTATATTGTCGCTGACATCAATTCAAGCAGACAATCACGAACATGAATTCAACTGGGAAAATGTAGAAATTTTAGATCAAGGCAATCATCAGAATGATACTGCATTACTAGAAGTATGGAATTCAAATCATTTGATAGTAAATAAAAGCCCTGATTTCATCCAAATCTACCAGCTTGTAAGAAACAAATGAATCAACTATGATGTCATAGTGGAATCCAGGACGTGCGTTTCGTCTTATTTTGAACTCGTCAGCTGGATGTACCTGCATCTCAGTGTTGATGTTCACTCTGAGAATTAAGGCTATGTTGAGGCGATACGCACAGTATGCACACATGCAAATAAGAGACTGGTCAATTGCAGTCCTAAAAATCAAAAGGAAGATTCAAACAAACAATACGAAGTAAATTCAAACTTCACCCCATTGAACAAGCTAGTGGCTATCAGGATTCAGTAGCTAAGTGTATAACGCGATGGCGTTTAAAACGAAAGGTACTGTGTTCGAGTCCTAGAGTGAACATCATCAACTCTGAGATACAGGTACATCCAGCTGAAGAAACCCAAATAAAATGAAACGCGCGTCAAACTGGATTCCACTACTAGCCACTATCCATGTTTGTTTATAATGTTACGTAACAATATTTTTTTCAGATTAAAATTGGTAAACTGATAATATACCTTATAACACTAATTAACTTCTTAAAACTGCTGAACTCCAGACAGTTTTATTGTTTCATTTGAAAGATACTATTAATTTAAACAAACTCCCTGATGATTGACTGTGAAATGGCTTCATAATCATACGGTCATTTTAACTATCACTTATGCTGTATTGTATGTTATTTACATTAACAGATATAAGTAGTATGTAACACCAATCAGAAGTGGAATGAATGTCAAATGAAGATTAAGGAGATTGAATTTTAAAGGAATCGTAAGGGAAACAGAATTGGAAAAATTATGAAGCATTTAGATGACAATTAATGAAAGATATTCAAATGAAGTATTTAATGTATAGTTTCCATAATTTATGAAGACACTTTAATTTGGAACTGAATAATGAATTGCTATTTCCCATCAAGTCCTCATTCACCACAAAGCTTGTCCCACTTTCAGATTAATTTTGGTGGGACCATAATTTGTGGACAACCTTTGAGCGATGCTATAGTGATCTTGAGACATTTCGCCTACTTACCAGTGTCAAAACAGAGCTGTAAGCTTATATATGGAATTAGGAGTAAGGTTTGGAGTTAGAATATAAGATTATGCATTAAAGTAAAGGTTTCCATCATCACGAAATGACATCAGCTTTAACACCAGAATGTCATTTAACTATATGGATGAATGAATATCGTGCCCATATTCAAGACTTGCTATCTTTCATTCCATTGATTCGTTCCCAAATTACAGTCATGCCGTAATTTCAATTGTTAAAAAAAGATACACTATCTGTACACTACATCATCAATGGCTAAAATACAAGAGAAATATATATATCTATATATATAGTGGATTTATTTCCCTTATTTTTGTTATCCATAAGAAAATGCAATGACTATGTTCCGAAGGGGTTTTATGGAGATTTCAGTATTTTCCTAGTTGAAAGCATGAGTCAGTTGAAGCTAGACCACGAAGGAAAACTTGGAAGCACTGGATGAACGTTTCGTCCTATTGTGGGACTCCTAAGCAGTGGAGTTCAACCACATATGTTGTGAGATATCAACTCACTGAAGACATTGGTGAATGGTTGCTCAACTTTGTGGATTGGTTGACGTTAGACATTAACACCATTGGATGCCGGCTCAGTAGTCTATCGGTTAAGTGCTTGGGCGCGAGACTGATAGGTCCTGTGTTCGAATCTCGCGTGGCGAGATAGTGGATGCGCATTGTTGAGGAGTACCACAATAGGACGTGACAGTCGTCCAGTGCTTACATGCTTTCAACTATGAAAATAACTACGTTTTATTATGTTACATTTATTATCATTAGTCGCTATGTTAT
>NC_031499.1:8038811-8040885 GCF_000237925.1 Schistosoma mansoni | reverse complement strand
TATTATATAGAAAACCAAACAAACAAACAAAATATAACCTTTTTACGCTTATTGATCAATTCATAATTGGTAAGTGTAAAATACGCTTGAAAATCAATAATTTCAATAATTGTACAGGTTGTACATTGATCGCCAACCTCAACTTCCCCCCTCCCCCCTATTTCGGAAAATTATTTATTTTCCATAATTTATTATTATTTTCTAAGAAAAAGAAAAAAAACATAATAGAATTTAATCGTTTGTTTGTTCGTTCGTTCGCTTGGTCATTTGTTTGTTAGTTACTAAGATCAAGTGTAAACTACACTTATGCATATTACAGATTTGTGTAAGAAAGATAGAGTGGGAGAAAGAGAGAGAGAGAGAGGGAAAGGGAGCGAGAGAGAGATGGTATAATTGTAGACTACGTGCATTGTGTTAGCAAAAGTTATTTTTACTGATGACAGCTTCAATAAACTATTAGTCATAGGCTCATTCTTATTGACATTCATTTATCCAATGTGTAAAACAATAAGCCTATATATCTGTGTGTGAGTGTGTGTGCAAATGTCTAAACTAAGTTCGGTTGGCGGAGGAGAACGAATTAGATAAGGTTAGTAGTTGGCAACAAAAATAAGAACACGAAAAGAAAACCAATTAAATTTGACAAATGTGTCTAGATTATACAAAAAGCTTGATTTCACTACTGACTAAGAAAAAAAAACTTGTAGTGATCAGATTTATATACATATACTGAGGGAAGTGCAACTTTTTCATTATAAGCCTATTAAAATGATATTTCTTTCGAAAGTTTTGACTACAACAATTTGGATGAACTACAATCAGACTAAGTCAGCCTGTAGCTCCTCCGGAGGCTACTGTCAGTCCCAATCCCGGGTAAAGGAGGAGGGTTGGGCATGGGGTAAGCGACCCCATCCGGTAGAAAAACTAACTCGCTAAAAAGCGGTAACCAAGAGAAAATTATAAAAACGTAAACAATCAGACTAGTAAAATGACATAAACATTGTAATATGTTAGTTGTTTAGGGATGGAAGAATTTCCCTCTCTCTCTTTAACTTCAATGAACAAATGAAAGCACTCGATTGACTTCGAGTATCTTTCTTTTTTGTGGGTAAATGAAGGAATAATGTTGGTGTCATCGACTCTATTGGACAAATCGTTGTTCATAGAATAAAGTTATAATTTATATGAATTCATTATGTATTTAGTTCAGTGAACTAATCCAACTCATGATTCGTAGGAGTTTGAATTTTCTCGTTAACGGCTTTGAAGGTAAAGTTTTGGTTGGTCTTTATTGACATTTGCATGGATCCTGTACAGATCGTTCAAGTATAGCCATTTGTTAAAAACGTTTTTAAGGATACATATAGTATAACTAGCTGTGGAGTCCAGAAAGCGTGTTTCTTCCTACTTGGTACTAGTCCTATTTGAAACTCATCAGTTGGATGTATCTGCGTGTCAGTCGCACTAGATAATCATCAAGTCATGTCATAAATTGATTGAGTTGAAATCAGATCACTGGAAACCGAGACAGTGATTCTAATGGTTAAACCTTCTCAATATGACCAGAATGTCCATGATTTGATTCTTGAAAAGGTCATGGGTGCTCACTAGAAAGGCGAAACAGCTATCCAGTACTTTCTTGTCTTCAGTGGTACACATACAGAGATTGACCTGTGACTAATACAACCTATAAATCAAACCAATCTCCAAAAAACTAATTCAAATAGTCCGCTTTCAGTTAACTTTCGATAGATTACATAGCTAGTATTCATTTTGATATCTTTCTTAATTGTTTCCAGTGTCGTAAGATTGTGTATTACCATACAAACAATATTCCTTAATTGCCAAACCTTGAATTAAACTCACCTTCTAAACTGCTCGTAGAAGGATTCTAGTCTAAAAGCAGACTGATCGGTTAATATTCCAATAGTCTAACTGTTTATATACTTAGTCTATCGTGGTTATTTAAATTAAACTCAGTGTTAGAGTCGATACATACGTCATCAGACATGTTCAATAAGATACCGACCAGATGAAGTACTTATCAGTATTTACATAGATTTCTAAACGGATT
>NC_031499.1:7989793-8038611 GCF_000237925.1 Schistosoma mansoni | reverse complement strand
TTAGCGACTTATTTGTGCGATGGGCAGAAGTTTAAATTCAACTAAGTATTGTTTGTTTGAATCTTCCCAGTGGCCGAGTGGATAGGGCGATGGCGTTTCAAGCGAAAGATACTGGGTTAGAGTCCACAGAGTGAACATCATCTCTGAGACGCAGATACATCCAACTGATGAGTCCCAGATAGGACGAAACGCGCGTCAAACTGGATTCCACTGCTATCCATTATCCATCTTTGCTTACAATGCTTATGAATTAAGACTATATCGAGGCAATACGCACGGTATGCACATGTAGCAAATAAGAGACTGACCATTTGCAGTCCTAAACATCAATGGGAAGATTCAAACAAACAATACTAAATGAATTTAATAATAATAATGATTACTATAATTATAACAGATAAAACTAACTTCGGTCCATGAATATAAATCATATTACTTGGTAATTTGACAGGAAACCTTATCTGTCAATCGACAATCGTCAGCAATGTATATCTCTAATTTTGATAGAATTCCTATTCCCCGGGGAATTAGAAATCCTTGTCACCAAGTGTATATTTATCCTATTCAATCAGAGTTATTAACACGGAGCTAATCAAGACACGAGTGGTTTCTGTAGTAGTAAAATATTGAGTGGACATCAATTTGATATTGTCTAGTAAATTTTAATGATGGTAAAATTCTGCCTGCCATGATGCAGTATGACCATCAGATTAATAATTTGTATCTGTGTTAGTGGCTGGGCATTTATGGATATGTCACATGTCTGTGCTCACAATGTCTCCCAAGGTCAATCACCAAGTGAGAAATTGGAGTCAATTAGTTATTCACCTATTCAAGGGCTTAATTCACATGTCCTTGTTTGAGTCCAAAGGATAGATAGATATATATTAATGATTTGTGAGGATCATTATTAGATCTGGCAATTAAACAATCCTACTCATTTCAATATCCTCATTTACATAATGAGTTTAGTATACCATATAAACTGTATAATGTTATTGAGTAGGTTTGTAGAGTATAATAATATCTCATGTTATAGGAGATCCAATTATACATTCTATATTCTACCTAAGAAATTTATTTGTTATCAGAAGGGGCGCGAGACTGGTAGGTCTTGGGTTCGAATCTCATGAGACGAGCTCGTGAGTGCCCACTGCCACTGAGGAGTCCCACAATAGGACGAAACGGTGGTCCAGTGCTTCCAGGTTTTCCTTGGTAGTCTAGCTTCAATTGACTGATGCTTTCAACAATGAAAATTTATTTATGTTTTCCCTTGTTAGTGTGACAAAATAATTCAAATCAAACTTCTATGATGAATACAAGAAAGGTTAAAGTTAAATCAATAGTTCAAACTTGATTGTTACCATTTGGAACCATTCAACATACATAGAGAAAGACAAATCCGTTTAGAAATCTATGTAAATACTGATAAGTACTTCATCTGGTCGGTATCTTATTGAACATGTCTGATGACGTATGTATCGACTCTAACACTGAGTTTAATTTAAATAACCACGATAGACTAAGTATATAAACAGTTAGACTATTGGAATATTAACCGATCAGTCTGCTTTTAGACTAGAATCCTTCTACGAGCAGTTTAGAAGGTGAGTTTAATTCAAGGTTTAGCAATTAAGGAATATTGTTTGTATGATAATAAACAATGTTACGAGATTGGAAACATTTAAGAAAGATATCAAAATGAATACTGATTATGTAATCGATCGAAAGTTAACTGAAAGCTGACTGTTTGAATGAGTTTTTGGAAATTGGTTGGATTTGTAGGATGTAAAAGTCACAGGTCAATCTCTGTAAGTGTACCATTGGAAATAAGAAAGTACTGGATAGCTGTTTCGCCCTACTAGTGAGCACCCATGACCTTTTCAAGAATCTAACCACGGACATTCTGGTCATATTGAGAAGGTTTAACCATTAGAATCACTGTCTCGGTTTCCAGTGATCTGATTTCAACTCAATCAATTTATGACATGACTTGATGATTATCTAGTGCGACTGTTGAGAACTATCACAGACTCGACATATTTGAACTCCATCAATCAGGACTTCAGTAAAGCGAAGAATATTACTAACAAATCTAACCAATCTCTATAAAATCCCTCCAACTAAACTATGATGGTCAGTTAACTATTGGATTACTTTATGATATTTCCAAAGTTCTAAAGAGAAACTGTTACTACTGAGGTACTAACATGTCGAGAGTGAAATATTTTACTAGAATGGCACTAGAAAACATCGAGCTCTATTGCAAATAAGTTGAGTTGAAAGTGTATCAGTGAATACTGAATCAGTATGTCTCATAGTAGGGACTTATATTTAGGCTTTGGAGATCCTGGGTTCGATCCCTGACAGGTTTCTCGGTGGTATTGATAAGAAACCCCATTCAACAAGGAAACAGTAATTCAGTGCATTTCTATAGTTTTCAATGGTACATCAACTAAGATCATTCTATGATTAATATTGAAAGATGAATAGAGTAAAGTAATCTGGCAGAATATTAATTCAACTAGAATTTTCCCTGATGTAATCATCGACTGAAGCTTAAGGGAAGATCAAAAGTATACACTTACTGTTCAAAACAATCACTGAAAGGTAAATGCATCTCAAACTACTAGTGGTAATCTGTATAATGTAAAACGTCGGATTCACATCCAAGCCAAAATACTTATAAGACAAAAAGTTTATCTCTAATTAACTGTTCATCAAATTGCCTATTGCTTCATATAATCGGTTACGGAGGTACATTATTTGCACAAAAAACCAATGTTATTTACTAAGTGGATATAAATTGGTCCAGAAATATCAGACAATACAATTGATAACAATGAATATAACTCTGCCTAAAGCTCCTCCGAGGGGATAATGCCGGTCCCAAGCCCGGATAAAGGAGGAGGATTGGGCATAGGGTTAGCGACCCCATACCATAGAAAACCAACTTGCTAAAAAAAATGCTAACCAGAAAAAAATTATGCATATCAGATTGCCCATCAAAATTCTACGATACGTTTCATCACACAAACATCATGATTTACTCTGATAACAGAACACAAGTCCATTTAACTATATTATGAGTATTCGACTATTATTTCAATCTACATTGAACAAAATCAACCAAAGTTGATCATCATAACACTACCGTACACCGAATGCGATCAGTTACTTCACATTATCATACAAATCACAATGATTAATCTATAGATAAAAGGTAGCATAACATTTATGAGAAGAGGAGGAAGAAGAAGACTTTGCATCAACTCTTTTTCATCTCTTTACATGACTAAGTTGAATCAGTGTGAAATGTCTGTGTATGATTATTGATCCACAAATTCTATTGGTGAATGTTTCATCATCAACAAAGAGTAAAATCAGGAGTTCACAAAATCACCTAATACAGTGAATAGTCATATGAATTCACTTGAAACGTGGTTCATAATCAATGTTGAATGAATATTGTGTAGTTTGCATAATACATTCATTCACATTAGGTCAACAACCATAGAAGTGCAAGGAACACTTGATAGTCGTTTTGTACTAGTGTCCACGATTCATCAACTGTACACAAACACAGATTCACCAACACACACACAAACACAAATATCAATCATCAACATTCACGATGTCAGTGATTATGCTCTCGATCTGAGTGAATAACCAATCCACAACATCAACAACAACAACAAAACCTCATCATACATTCCAACATTAAATACACAGAAACACACATAGATAACTCCTCCGAAAATACAGTACCATTTACATGAAACATACTAATGAACAAGTCACTTGAAAGTCAAAATCATTATCGACATATCGGACAAAATGATGAACCACCTCATACATTCACTTATCAATCTACCACAAAATCACCAACATCACATCATTCTACAACTAAAACATCTTACATCAAACTCCCATCAGAATACTTGCAAATTTCTGTACACAATGCATATCACTTATATTCCAATCTCCATCTATTCCATTACTCACATTCTAACAGAAATCAATTGACTTGGTGTCACTATCACCATTCTCATTGTTAGCTTATTGCATCGAATTCAGTATTGTCAACTAACTCACTCCTCACACAGAAGATGACTGATATATGTGGGAGTGTGATTTCTATCATCGATTCCATTTCAACAATGTAGAATGATCGTTGTCTGTAGTGTCTGTTGTGAATACTTCAGTTTACAGGAGCACAACATACTCAATCAAATAACACGAATATGTTGAAAGTGATGTAATGAATTGAAATCTCTAGTGAAACTACACTCATATGCATCTACTCATCCATTCAATGAATAAATAAGCCGTTAAAAAGTGAACACGTTGTGGATGGATCTACAAATCAACTAACTACCAATAACCATGTTCGAAAACTCTCAATATAATTGCACCGAAATGATCGGTCATTCAATCGGAGTCATTTCCAATTATGAAAATGAGAGTGACTATTAACACTGTTTCTTTATGCTGATATAATTGATAAAGTGTGTGTGAATGGAGATGAGTATGATTGATGAAATATATCAGTGTTGGTGTATTGTAATCGAAATGATGCTCTCAGTAGTGAGTGAATTCAAGACGTTTTGTAACCGATGTCTAATTAGTGAGTAAAAACTGATGGTGTTCTTTTATGTCATGAGTAAAACAGTTTTAGCAAAACTTTTACTCACTAAGTTTAACAATATAATGTTAAAATGATTGAAATGGAATGACTAGACTCTATTGCTGAATGTCTTTCATCGGAGTTTTGACTAGGCAATCGTGAGGACGGCCTACGGGGGAACTCAATGTAGCTCTAAGAAGCTCTAAGAAAAAACTGAAGGTATTCCGTTCAATTATTTTTAAACAACATTCCAAAATCTCGACGTGTAGCTTCCCGATTAGAGAAATGCTAAAATTTACTGCACGTGGATTTAATGACTGTAATGATGATTGCGTTTCTACAAAAATCAACAAATACCTGAAATTTCTGTACCATATTTGATACTGGAATAACATTCCTTCTCATTCGTCTTTCACTTTCTCTTTTGCGATTCAGGAGATTCTAGCATTCGAGTGCTCAAGTAGTACATGAGATAAAAAGTATATAATCTATAGATATAACAATAATCTGAACAGTAACACTATTAGTCATACCTGATGAGCACATAGTAGACTAGATAAACATTAAACTATATATCAGAAGTGGTTTTCTGTGGAGATTTGGTATTCTCATAGCTGAAAGCGTAAATCGGTTGAAGCTAGACCACCAGGGAAAGTCTGGAAGCAGTGGATGGCCGTTTTGTCCTAAAGTGGGACTCCTCAGCAGTGCGCATCCACGACCTCGTCCCGCGAGATTCAAACACAGGACCTACCAGTCTCGCGCCAGAGCACTCAACCGATAGACCATTGAGTCGGCAACTGATGTTGTTTATGTCTAACTTCAACCAATCCACGAAGTTGAGCGACCGTTCACCAATTGTCTTCAGTGAGTTGATATCTCACAACAGACGTTGTATGAACTCCACTGGTCACTGCTTCTCACTAGAACTCCTGCATTTACCTCTCGAAGTCAGTCACTAGTGAGTATATGATTATTATTAGGCGAGGTCGTGGATGCACACTGCCACTGAGGAGTCACACAATAGGACGAAACGGCCGTTCACTGCTTCCAGGTTTTCCCTTGTGGTCTAGCTTCAATTGACTCACGCTTTTAACTATTAAACTATTTACTAATCAGTGATCAATGAGCATAATTTTAAAATTTTCAACTAAAATCTATCACTTACACTTAATAAATCTTTTTCTGAAAGAATCTCATTACTATCTGAACTATTTTTGATGTTTTGTTTTCCTACTGCTGCTGTTGTTAATACTAATCCACCTTTATGATCATTTGAATTAATTCCGTTTTTTAGTTTTTTATTCACACTCTTCTTTCCTATCACTTTCATTTCTTCTTCATCAAGATCCTCATCATCATCATCATCATTATAATCATCCTCCTTCTCATCATCACCATCTTCATAATGATGTGTAATTGATTCTTGTGATTCATTTGTTATAGAATAGAAAGATGAAATTTCAACAATATCTTGAAATGTTACTTGTTTCTCTGTTTTCTTCATTGAATTTGGTGAATTTACTGGAAATGATTCATCAATTAATGGATTATGTAATTCATCATGATTATTGTTAATATTCATGATATTCTCATTATATTCTATATCAATTGAAGCTTCATAACTAGTCATTAAATCTTCATCAATAGTTGTATGTGAATTAGTATCATAAGTATGATGATGATTACCATCTCGTTCACTCTGATCATCGTCATCATCCTCAACATTGTCATCATCATCAGTGTTACTTTTTGGTGTCAGTGATGGTGGTGTTGTTGTTGGTGTTGACGTTGGCGTCATTCTAGTTGTATTAGCAATTGTATCTATACTTTCATTCATTGGTGAACTTCTTGCATGATTAATCATACTCTCTGTATCATCTGAATAAATCCCATCAATGTCGGTATCACTAGTGGTAGTAGTAGTAGTAGTAGTAGTAGTAGTAGTAGTAGTAGTACATGAGGATTGCGATACATTGTACTCACTGTTAATATGATTAGTATTCATTTCTTTCTTCCCATAAACACCTTCCTTACTTGTTGTTATGCATAGATTATTGTTGTTTAAATGTTACATTGTTTATTATGAATATAGAAGTTTCCTTTAATTTTCCTGGATAACCATCATCATCATCATCATTTTATGTATAGTCATGGGAATTATTAATTTTCAATGTTATAATAACTAATTCGCATTATTTATTAACCAATCAAAATTGAGTTAAATAAGTTGGCTAGACTATAATTTATATATATGAACCAATCAGAATTAAGATAATAGATTTTGGATTTTAGCGCGAAATTCAATTATCCATTTTGTTCAACAACGTTTTAACATTTAAGCTGATATCAGTTGGTGATGAAAAGCCTAAATCTGTTTCTTAATCTCAAACATCAATCGTAAATCATATTCCTCATTCTTCACACAGGTTTATAATTCTCATTTAGTTCTAGTTAGTAAGGGGACATTCCCAAGGTCATCATGGTGTCGTTAAAGGGTTGTCCATAAATTATAGTCTCATTATATAGTTGAGCTCATGAGTCAATTAAAGCAAGACCAACATGGAAAACCTGTAAGCACTGCAAGGCCGTTTCGACCTATTGTGAGACTCATCAGTGGCAGTGCACATCAACGATCACGAATCGCGAGATTCGAACCCAGGATCTATCAGTCTCACGCGCAAGCGCCTAACCACTAGACGACTGAGCCGGTATCCATTGGTTTTGATGTCTAACTTCAACCAATCCATGAAATTGAGCAACCATTCACCAATGTTTTCAGTGAGTTGATATCTCCCAACAGACGTTGTATGAACCTCACTAGTTACTGTTAGTCTTTCTATTAAATTTTTATTATTAACCAATTAGAAAGTTGACTAAATTGAATTTCTATGTACAATCATTCAAATGAAATGAATTATTTGTAAGGATTTTGTATTTTCTCATTATTGATATTAGGAAGTACAGATGATCGCTCCTTGTTTGGATTTATGTACATCGCAAGTGGCGTATTTCGATATTTTCATTAAGTTAAATGTTTTTAGTAAAACTATCAGTATCATCATTTGAAGGATCGTGTAGGTAGTTGAATTTCATTGAAATTGTAACAACTTTAGTGTGCTCATTGATGACTAGCTTTGAGAGGACATTTCTTGAGTTTAAGTGGAAAGCTATGAGTAGTAGAGCTAAAGCGTGTAAAGTGTGAGGAAGTTAACCACGAAATACAATAAAAGACGGTTGTGCAATATCGTGGATTCATTGAAATTAAATATTAACACCGTCAGATGACGGTTCAATGGTCCACAGACTAAGCATTCGCGCCTGAGACCGAAGGTCCTGAGATAAACTACCTTTGGAGAAGGGTCATTGATGCTCATTATTGGAGAGTCCCATACCAGGACCAAGTGGCCGTCCAGTGCTTACAGGTTCTCAATGGTCGTCTAGCATAGATCGATTCACTAACTAAGTGGGAATTCTTAAGTAATTAAGTGTTTTCATACAGTAATCAAAGTTATATCAATCTATCTACTTAAAATGTACAAAAGTGGAAGTTGTATGATAACACTGAGAATATAAACTAGGAAAATGAACATATCCACTTATACCCGACAATAAATCAGCTTGGAGTGATTCATTTATCAACAATGTAAAACATCTGATATTTAAAGTCTTTAGTAAACGTTACCATTTCAATAAACCATCATTTCGATTACAATACACCAACAATAACATATTTTCATAGTTGAAATCGTGAGCCAATTAAAGCTAGACCGCCGTGGAAAACCTGAAAGCAATGGACGGCCGTTTCGTCCTATTACGGGACTCCTCAGCAGTCCCATAGTAGGACGAAACGGCCGTCCAGTGCTTCCAGGTTTTGCATGGTAGTCTAGCTCCAATTGACTTATGATTTAGACTTTGAAAATATTGAAATATTTACAAAAACCCCTTCTGATCAATAATATACTTCATTAGTCATACTCATCTCCATTCACACACACTTTATCAATTATATCAGCATAAAGAAACAGTGTTAATAGTCACTCTCATTTTCATAATTGGAAATGACTCCGATTGAATGACCGATCATTTCGGTGCAATTATATTGAGAGTTTTCGAACATGGTTATTGGTAGTTAGTTGATTTGTAGATCCATCCACAACGTGTTCACTTTTTAACGGCTTATTTATTCATTGAATGGATGAGTAGATGCATATGAGTGTAGTTTCACTAGAGATTTCAATTCATTACATCACTTTCAACATATTTGTGTTATTTGATTGAGTATGTTGTGCTCCTGTAAACTGAAGTATTCACAACAGACACTACAGACAACGATCATTCTACATTGTTGAAATGGAATCGATGATAGAAATCACACTCCCACATATATCAGTCATCTTCTGTGTGAGGAGTGAGTTAGTTGACAATACTGAATTCGATGCAATAAGCTAACAATGAGAATGGTGATAGTGACACCAAGTCAATTGATTTCTGTTAGAATGTGAGTAATGGAATAGATGGAGATTGGAATATAAGTGATATGCATTGTGTACAGAAATTTGCAAGTATTCTGATGGGAGTTTGATGTAAGATGTTTTAGTTGTAGAATGATGTGATGTTGGTGATTTTGTGGTAGATTGATAAGTGAATGTATGAGGTGGTTCATCATTTTGTCCGATATGTCGATAATGATTTTGACTTTCAAGTGACTTGTTCATTAGTATGTTTCATGTAAATGGTACTGTATTTTCGGAGGAGTTATCTATGTGTGTTTCTGTGTATTTAATGTTGGAATGTATGATGAGGTTTTGTTGTTGTTGTTGATGTTGTGGATTGGTTATTCACTCAGATCGAGAGCATAATCACTGACATCGTGAATGTTGATGATTGATATTTGTGTTTGTGTGTGTGTTGGTGAATCTGTGTTTGTGTACAGTTGATGAATCGTGGACACTAGTACAAAACGACTATCAAGTGTTCCTTGCACTTCTATGGTTGTTGACCTAATGTGAATGAATGTATTATGCAAACTACACAATATTCATTCAACATTGATTATGAACCACGTTTCAAGTGAATTCATATGACTATTCACTGTATTAGGTGATTTTGTGAACTCCTGATTTTACTCTTTGTTGATGATGAAACATTCACCAACAGAATTTGTGAATGAACAATTATACCTCAGTGGAAGTTAGCATCCACGATCTCGCTTCGCGATATTCAAACTTTAGATCTATCAGTCTCGGGCGCAAGCACTTGATCGATAGACCACTGAGTCGGCAACCATCCAGGTCCGTTGGAAGTTTTCAATTCACTGAAGACATTTGTGAATGGTTGCTCAATTTCATGGATTGGTTGAAGTTAGACATTAACACCATTGGATGCCGACTCAGTGGTCTAGTGGTAAAGCGCTCGCGCACGTGGCTGACAGGTCCTCGGTTCGAATCTCGTGAGACGGGATCGTGGACGTGCACTGCTGAGGAGTCCCACATCAGGACGAGACGGTCGTCCAGTGTTTTCGTGTTTTACCTGGTGGTCTGGCTTCAATTGACTATTGATCTCAACTATATATAAATTAACATTATTATTATTAATAATATTATCAATATGATTGCTGTACTCAATATATACTTATCTTAACACATCTATATATAAACACAAGCAAACATAGATACACATAAAAATGTATGGATAAACGATTAAGATTAGCAAACGGTACGAATTTCAATCTTTCTCGTATTACGAACCCTCATTTCCAATTCTGTTCTCTTTTGCAACCTCTAATAACATTGTAAGTAAAATGGATAGTGGCTAGTAGTGGAATCCAGTTTGACGCTGTTCGTCTTATTCGGAACTCGTCAGCTGGATGTACCTGCATTTCAGACGTGTTGATGTTCACTCTGGGACTCGAGCCCAGTACTTTTCACTTCAAACGCCATTACGTTATCCACTTAGCTACTGAGTCCTGATAGCCACTTACTTGTGCAATGGGGTGAAGTTTAAATTCACTTAGTATTACTTGTTTTAGTCTTCACACTGATATTTAGGACTGTAACTGGTTAGTCTCTTATTGGCATATGTGTATACTGTGACTATTGCCTCGATATACATTGTTATTACTACTTAAATTCATCACCTCGACCATAGAAATTCACGGAGGAAACATATAACCAACTAACAAACAAACAAGAAAACCCAGTTTCTTTAAAGGAAATTGTATTCATACATGAGTATTGTTTAAATGAAATAACATGTTTTTAAGTTAATTGGCGGACAGGCAAACAAGAGCATATGAGCACAAACTTTTGTGTCCATGTGATCAAGGATGAACATCAAATTCCCTGAACTTATTTGGGAAAAAAATTGTTATTTTGTTTTAATATTTACATATATATACATGTGTATAATGTAGTTACAGTGGGACAAACAGAGAGCGAGAGAGAGTCGACTCTCAAAAGTATAATAATTAATAAATCATTAAACTCAATAATAATTGAATACATAAAACAGTTCCACTTTTAGAAGGGGGTTTTGTGAAGACTTTAGTAATTTTATATAGTTGAGATCATGAGTCCATTGAAGCTAGACCACCATAGAAGTCCTGGAAACACTGAACGGCCGTCTCGTCCTATTGTAGGACTCCTCAGCAGTGCGTATCCATGGTCCCATCGTTGGATACTGGCTCAGTGGTCTAGAGGTTAAGTGCTCTGGCGCGAGACTGGTAGGTCTTGGGTTCGAATCTCGGGAGGTGTGATCGTGGACGTGCACTGCCACTAAGCAGTCCCAGTGCTTCCAGGTTTTCCATGGTGATGTAGCTTCAATTGACTCATGATCTCAACTATATAAAATTACTGAAATCTCCACAAAACCCCCTTTCCGTCAATATAGATTTCCCAGTTAATTAATCTCGTAAAAAGTTTGAGATCGGTACAAAGTCAACCATGTGAGAAAAGCAACTGTTATCTAATCACAAAGCTAGTTGATGGTCATGTGAAATATAAAACTGAAATCGATTGGAAATGGAAGACGCAATACGAAAATTCTTGACTCATTAATCAAATAATATTATACCGTCTATTAGCATCGAAGAGAATTCAGGTTATAATATACTTTGTAAAGTATGAAAAGCATGGATGATTCGATAGTGCTTAGCAATGAGGAACTAATCAATTTTAACTCTTTTCCCACTGATATTTCCACCAAACAGTGCAAGCTATCAGTTTTAGTCAATAGTTATACATAAATATATATAACCTTGTTTACAATTGATTGACCACTGGGTAGTGACCAATGTTACGTGTTTCATGTCCCTCCTAGTGCTGACTTTACTCTATCGATCAAGTTGTAATATTTCCCTAGTCTAGATGACTCAATATCACCCGACTGTGTTGAGATTTGAGTCAGTGGTTGGAAGTAGTCGACAGGAAATCCTAGACCTAGTTTTCATGTTATTAGGCACTCATGAGCAAGATGTCCATTTAAACTTAAGGGAATTGACGTTCCTTGGCTGTTTCAACCTCATGTCACCCAGATTCGCAGTCAGAGATATTACCACTGGGGTATCTAAACCGCTACTGACCTCTTATAGGACTGTGATTTACTTACAATATTTGGACTCAGAGTTGGTTGTCGACTACATACAACCTCATTTCTCACTCATTGTTAGCTGAAGATAAACTATAGTATTATCCCAAGAAAACTTGTACCAAACATTAGGTTACGCAGACAGCAATTTCCTCATCCAACCATTTGTGAAATACATGTAAGTTTCGCGGATAAACAATGAATAATCCTTAGTAAATGTTGTCATTATGCAGATGCTAACTAAATACACTTAAGCGTAATGTAAAAGAGATGTATGCTCCATGTAGGATTTGCAACGACGAGGCATTTACTTCCATAATGTTATGTGATATAGATCTGTATCTAAACACTGATTTCCATCAGTATGGAAGCTATGAGATTGTCCCCTCGGTATTCATCTGATACTCATTATTTCGTGATACCTTTATACAAACGAATCAAAACTCAATGATCCATACTTTTGGGTGAAATCTGTTTATTGCTTATTCCCACAGAAATGAGATCACTTTTCATGTTAACCAAATTATTGAAACACGTTAAAAACATTAAAAGGATTCAGTAATGGGTAGAATTCAATAAACCAATTCTGTTTAACTACATAGTCTGACTACTTCAAAGTATATGCAAGTAGTATAAATATACAAATAAAACTCGACTTTTGCAAAAGTGGCTATTTTTTTTAAATTCTTGAAAACGTTTTCCACCTTTGGCTAAACAAACAGTCAGTGATTAGTGAATCTGGGTGACAGTGTTAAAGTTTGTAAATAGACCTTTAAAAATCGTTTGTACATTTATTGATATTGTAGTAACAGTAATTAGCGTTTTTTTTAGCGAGTTGATTTTCTACGGGATGGGTTCGCTAAACTCATGTCCAACCCTCCTTCTTTATCCGTGCTTGGTAGCGGCGGTAGCCCCCGGAGGGGCTACAGTCGGCAACATTCTACTGTGGGAGAGGACAAACCAGATTTCGGCGGAGAAGAAATCAGGAAGAAGTGCTGGAAGTAAATAGGGCACACGTTAAGGAAAGCACCCAACTACGTCACAAGGCAAGCCCTCACATGGAATCCTGAATGTCAAAGGAGAAGAGGAAAACTAAAGAACACATTACTCCGAGAAATGGCGACAGATATGAGAAGAATGAACAAAAGTTGGATACAACTAGAAAGGGAGGCCCAGGACAGATTGCGTTAGAGAATTGTGGTCCATGGTCCGTGCTCCATTGAGGGTAACAAGCGTAAGTAAACCTAGTTCTTAATATGAACAGATGAAATCACTCATATAAAATTCAAAATGATTATAATAACAGTATTAATGACAAACATTGAATATTGAAGAATATGGTTTTGAAGATAGAAATAAAAGATGATATATATGAAGAAATATTAGAACTCAAGTTAAAGTGTGAAAACATTTTTACCATTGTAATCAATTCTGACCTGTGTCATCCAAAGTCTACAAACATTGACGCTAGTTATCGTGCAAACGCTAATCAAGTAGTCTGCATACACCCATATATAAATGATCATCAATTCTACTTTAAATGTATCAATTAACTATTAGTAAATTATATATAGTTGAGATCATGAGTCAATTGAAGCTAGACTACCATGGAAAACCTGGAAGCGCACTGGACGTCCGTTTCATCCTATTGTGGGACTCCCCAGTGTCAGTGCACAACCACGATCCCTCCTCGCTGCTGAGAAGTCTCACGATAGGACGAAACGGCCGTCCAGTGTTTCTAGGTTTCCCATGGTGGCCTAAATTCAATTGACTCATGATCCCAACTATATTCATAAATTACCAGTATTTATTGAAACTAAATTTAAAAGCTTTATTTAGCCCTTGATTTACATATTTTAATAGTTTCAGGAATTTGTGGAGATTGTAGTATTTCCAGTTAGACCACTGGTGAGAACCTGGAAGCATTGGAAGTACATTCCACCCTACTACAGGAATCATCAGAAGTTTTCATTCATGACCATGTAAACGGAAATCGAGCCCGAGGCTTTCGATCACTCGCATAAACGCTTATCTTCTAGACCATTGAGTTGAAACCTGATCATGTACAAATCCAATTTCCAAACTATTAAAAATTAAAAAAAATATTGAAAATATCCAAATTCTAGGTTCAATGAAATCGATCAATTGGCAATATGCCAAATCTATAATTTCATTCCCTATAGGGGGTACATTGAAAAACTCTGTCACCAAAATCCTTGAAAAATATATAATTTTCTTTTATAATTGTTTTCTTTTTCTTTAAAAAAATAATTACTATTCAATGATGTCATGTGACATTTAATGAATTCGAAAATGATTCACAATGTATACAGTATAGCAGTACATTATGTGTACATTGTCATATTGTAGTGAACAAAGTGCCGGTTGGAGACAATCGAATGTATTTAAGCACAAATTACAGACTATCTTACTAAATTCTGATAACCATACAACAAACAGTTAATTTGCAAAATAACAACCAATAGTCTCAATTTCAACTGTTGCTTCTGTAAATACCAGTTCATCTTCTCTAATTACATTGTTCATGCACTTTCCTACCAATTGCGCTCCGTTTCAGTTCTTTCCTTATCGGTCTTCTGCCAAAATACATTCTTTGCCTGACCATCGCCATATAATACTTATATGGATATAAGTAGACCACACGACACTCGTTCCTCCTTTGAAGCATTCGTTCATGCGGTGGTTCTGCTCGCCGTACGCACATTCTCCTTGTACTGCAGTCTGTGACGAGCTCTGCGGCGCGCTGACCTCCATAGCTCCGTCGACCTGTCGTGGACCAACATCCTACATCCACCCGGCACCTGGGACGTTCAACACCAGTACTCTACTGGCCTGCTGAACGATCTACATCCGATATCCGCCCAGCAGCCTCACTTCGAACCTCTCCTATCCGTTGACAGCACCTGCTACAGCCAACGCCGCCCCTCAAGAACACTCCACTCGACGTCACCTCACCACATCAGACTGTCCCAACCAGCACCCCGAATTCAAGCTCGCAGCGGCGTTCGCAGAACAGCACCTTTCCTCTTCCTGGTTGGCAGCGACACCAAATGTAGTGAAAAACACCGGTTGGGGACAATCGAATTCATTTAGGCACAAATTACAGATTATCCCACTAAATTCTGATAACCATACAGCAAACAGTTAATTTGCAAAATAACAATCAATTATCTCAATCTTCAATATATGTTATCATACATGTTGAAAGGTAGAGTTGAGTATGTTCTACCAATATGTATCCATGTATATATATGAGTGTGTTATACGTAAAAACCATACTACACTCTCCTATCTGTATTCCATATTGAAATTGTACATGATCATGTAAGTTTATCGATTATGATCATTATCTCCAATGACATTTATGAACAGATCACTATAACAGTCACATAATGTAAAAGTCCAGTCATCTAATATATACTGTATATTATCAATGAAAAATACCGTAACCAATTTATTATGCATTTTATAGAAGTAGACACAGGGACACACACACACACGTATGCACGTATGCATGGCAACCTACACTTATTCATATTCGTGAACAAATTGAATAATTTAACTGTGTATAAACCTTCTTTAGCTAATCTTCCTCTTCACAGTGTGTGAATACCGCGTTTTTTTCGCTTTTTTGAAAATAATTGTGAATGTTGATGGTTCGATGTAATGAAATGGTAGTAGATGACTGTGATAACAACAACAACAACAAGAAAAACTTGATCTACGTAAGTAGTGAAAAATGACTTGTATCAAGTTGATTGCATTAAATGGGTACAAACAAATATATACACGTGCCTAAACGAGTGAAGAGTCATGAATCGTTGTTTTATTTCACCTAAATGCATTGAAATTAAAAGGTAAATGATGTGATGTATTTCCTTTAGACATTTAGAACAATCTAGTCACATGTATAATTGTCAAGGCACTTGGTTCACTAAAGTTTATAAATAGGTGCAAAAGTCGGTGAACACCAAAAGCTCTCTTTCATTCTCTTAGTATTGTTTGTTTGAATCTTTCCATTGATGTTTTACGACTGCAACTGGTCAGTCTCTAATTAACATATGTGCATACTGTGCGTATTGACTCGATATAGCCTGAATTCACAAGCATGGTAAGCAAAGGTGGATAGTGGCTAGCAGTGGAATCCAGTTTGACGCGCGTTTCATCTTATTTGGGACTCGTCAGTTGGATGTACCTGCATCTCAGACTTGTTGATGTTCTTTCTGGGACTCGAACTCAGTGCCTTTGGCTTCAAACACCATCGCGTTATCCACTCGGCTACTGAGTCTTGATAGCCACTTACTTGTGCAATGGGGTGAAGTTGAAAATTACTTAGTATTACTTGTTTGGATCTTCCCATCTCTTTCATTCTGTTCCAAAGAAAACTGTTTTATATCTCTCTATCATTTAGAGGTGAAGCTAACAATACCATTTTAAGATAGATTAAAAGTAGCCATCGAGAAAACCTATTATCTTGTTAAACTGGTTGTGAATAAAAAAATTAAGCCCATGATTTCAAATAGACCTAGACAATGCATGAATGATTACGTCACATCCCATTGCATTTACCGGTTTACATGTTTCTGTGGTCACACATACACAGGGAGGAGTAATCAAGCAATACAATCAAGGGATATAGAACATGTGCCTAGATGACTTCAAAACCAATTAATGTCAAATATTCCAATCAACGTGGGAAGTAGAAAACCAACTTCATTGATAGCAAAACACATAATCGAAGCTGATCACAGAATAGGAATCAATACAGCTTTTTTGAACATTGTCTAGAAATTGTCAATGACAAATTCTCAGGCTTATAGAAGCCTTGGCTATTCGTAAATGTACCTTCCCACCTTACTTACTTACGCCTATCACCCTCAATGGAGCATAGGCCTCTGACCAGCATTCTCCAACTCACTCTGTCCTGAGCCTTCCTTTCCAATTCTATCCAATTGTTGTTTATTCTTCTCATATCTAACTCCATTTCTCGGCGTAATATGTTTTTTGGTTTTCCTCTTTTCCCTTGGCTTTCAGAATTCCATGTGAGGGTTTGCATTGTAACGCAGTTGGGTGCTTTCCTCAATGTGTGTCCTATTCACTTCCAGTGCTTTTTCAACCCCCTCCTCTTATGTATACACGAAATAATTTTTCATAACCTTGAATTTTTTCCTGGTAATCCTTAAGTTATTTTATAGTCTAGGGTAATATGACAATTTCCTATTCTTTATATATAATGTTAGCTTTTCTTTCTCCTTAATTGGATAATCATTCAAATTACCCTGGCAAGTATACGTATGCTTAGATTGTTCTAAATACAAAGTCAATTCATTTTATTAAAGATAAGTGTAGGTATTTAACAATAATTTATCACTGTGTAGTAAGTAATAAGCTGGTCGGCGGTCTATGCTCCGTTGGGAGTAACAAGCGTAAGTAAGTAAGTAAGTAATAAATTAATCATGTTACCGTGTATCTTAATGAACATTAATTAGAAACAATCAACATTTAAGTGTAATATGATTTAGTTATGTTAGTCACAGACAATCAACAGATGGATTTATCTCACTTGAGCCACCTAAGAATCTGTAAGATTAAAACACTACCTGACATTTTATCCAGTTATCAGTTCAGAAACATTTCTAATTAAACATCCTAATTGATGACTAATTGTTAATTTTCATAGTTGAAATCATGAGTCATTTAAAGCTATACCACCATGGAAAACCTTGAAGCAATCGACGGCCGTTTCGTTCTATTATGGGACTCCTCAACAGTGCGCATTCACGATCCCGAACTCGTGAGATTCAAACCCAGGACCTACCATTCTTGCGCCAGAGCACTTAAACGATAGACCATTGAGCCGGCATCCAATGGTGTTAATGTCTAACTTCAACCAATCCATGAGTGCGGGATGGTAGATGTGCACTGTTGAGGAGTCCCACAATAGGAGGAAACGGCCGTCCAGTGCTTTTGGGTTTTCCATGATGGTCTAGCTGCAGTTGACTCATGATTCCAACTATGAAAATACTAAAATCTTCACAAAACGCCTTCTGATCTATAATTGTTAATTGATATAAAATAATAGATTCAAGGCATCCTGTCAAATGTCTTTAATTATATAACTTCAGAGATAAGTAAATTTCATCTTACAACTAATTAATTATTTTGTAGTAATCAATTTCATATCTGTCTAGTCCTCAGGTTAATTGAATTTATCAGAAGGGTGTTTTGTGGAGATTTTAGTAATTTTATATAGTTGATATCGTAAGTCGATTAGGTGATCTGGCACTAGACTGGTATGTACTGGGTTCGAATCTCGTGAGGTGGGATCATGAATGCGCACTGCCACTGAGCAGTCCCAAAATAAGACAAAACGGCCGCCCAGTGCTTTTACGTTTACCATGGTGGTCTAGCTTCAATTGACTCATGATCTCAACTATATATATTGATTGAATTTTATTAATCGAATGGAAACATAGCCACTAGTCAAAGGAACATAACATTACAATTACTATCTTGAAATGTTAAATAATTTCATCTTGTAAAACCAATTGACCGGCGTTTTAATCTTATCAAGAAAATAAAATACCTTCAGGATTGTAAGTAAATCTTACTGACAAGTGCCAACGAGCAAAACCTTATTGTTATATCCCGTAGAGATTTATGAATGGTAACTTTGAGAATGGACCAATGTGATACGTATATTTTCTATTGTATAAATGTTAAGTAACTAAACTATTCATATTCATGTTCCCCTTATCATGAGCTTTATTTTGACCTATAAACTATGATTATACGATTTACCATTGTTGAGTTATCCGTAGTCTATTAATTACTGCCTCCCACATTCACAGCCACATTTGGCTAAATCTTGTACAAATGTTACTTTCTATTTTATTGGTACGACGTGGTCAGTCTGTTTGGTATATAAACTCAGTATGTTTGAAATACAAGGATTCATTCCGCATAGGCTGTTCTGGACTTAACTGGCTGGGCTAGGCAGATAAGTACTCAAGACTGCTCATACGGTTTTTGTGTATCATTGCTCTGATCGATAATTCACTCCTCTCTGATTGGCGGGAATCAGCAGGTTCATATTATTAAACAGAGCACGCAAGTAATCGATATAACACCTATGTTGAATAAAACTTAGTGGATTCAATGACACAAAATGGAATATCTGTATAGATTGTTAAATATAAGCAATAAGACAACATAAATAATTACAACAATTAATGATAGTTGTAGTCGAGGCAATACGCACAGTATGCACATATGCCAATTACAGACTGACCAGTTGCAGTCCTAAAACATCATGGGGAAGATTCAAACAAACAATAGTAAGTGAATTTAAACTTCACACCATTTCATAAACAAGTGGCTATCATGACTCAGTGGCCGAGTGGATAAAGTGATGGCATTTGAACCGAAAGATACTGGGTTCGAATCCCAGAGTGAACATCAACTGTGAGATGCAGGTACATCCAGCTGACGAGTCCCAAATAGGGCGAAATGCGCGTCAAACTAAATTCCACTGCTAGACATAATCCACCTTTGCTTACAATGCTTGTGAATTCAGGCTATATCGAGGCAATACGCACAGTATGTACATATGCCAATTAGAGACTGACCAGTTGCAGTCGTAAAACATCAATGGAAAGATTCAAACAAACAATAGTGAGTGAATATCAATAATAAATATCATACTCCTCTAAATCAGTTATTTAACTAGGTAAACTCAATCATATAGTAGATTACATTTGAAACTATAATAAATGTCATTCAAGTCATAGGAACATTCATTTGACGGGACCCTTCTCTCCTCCTATATATAACGAAACGTGTATGATTGTTTTCATCTTTAGTCATTATATAAATATGTAGCATTTATTGTCTACACTTTATATTAGGTGTTCTTATCGATTTACAGAATGGTATAAGAATATTTCTCATCAATATCAATTTATAAGCAAAGATCGATAGTGTCTAGCAGTAGAATCCTGTTTGACACGCGTTTCGTCCTATTCGGCACTCGTCAACTGAATTTACCTGCATCTTAGAGTTGATGTTCACTCTGTGACTCATATCCACTATCCATCTTTGCTTATAAAGCTTTTGACTCCAGACAATATCTAGGCAATCCACAAAGGATGTATATATTGCCAATAAGAGAGACTGATCAATTGCAGTTCTAACTAACAATCGGAAGATACAAGTAAATAAATTTTAATGGCTAAATAGGCGTTAATCAAATTTATCTATAGTCTAGTTGGTGGAGAAGATTTATGGCTCAGGTGGATGATTTTGATGGAGTTTTATTCTTTGAGCTGGATAGTTTGGTCGTGGAGTTTTCATCGTCCTTCCGAATGTCATCATCAGGACAATGAAAACTCCACGACCAAACCATCCAGCTCAGAGAACAATACGCCATCAATATCTATAGTCTAATTTAATTTAAACATTGTAACAATACCACATCCCTTTTTATTCATCATTAAATCATTACTGATTCAATAATTCTAATTAATAATGATTGCCTTATAGTTAGTCGGTTAATCACTATGGTTACATGGTTACACATGAGAAAATTTATATTGTCTTAGTTTCTCACTTTTATATCGTAAAGAAAAAAAAGTGTAACAGTCAGGATAATCACTAAGTATCCTTTTGTTTTGTTTTGTTTGGAAATGGGAACATTTCACTTCCTTTTTGTTACTATGTCTAATTATATCTAATAGAATCTCTCCTTCTTTTTGTAGGATATTCAAAGGTTCCTCCTTTTCACTGTCTCTAAAAAAAAGAAATGTATTCTTTTCTATTATAGTAAATCATTAATTTCCGGCTCAATTTTCTTTAATTTACGATATAGATATATCTATATAGAAAATGAAATCAATCAGAAGGGATTTTGTGGAGAATTTAGTACGGTGCATGGTTGCTCAAAATCGTGGATTGGTTGAAGTGAGACATTAACACTGTTGGATACCGGCTCAGTAGTTTATCGTTCAAGTGCTCTAGCGCGAGACTAGTATGTCCTGAGTTCGTATCTCGCGAATGCGGGTTTGTGGATGCGCACTACTGAAGAGTCCCATAATAGGACGAAATGGCCTTCAGTGTTTCCAGGTTTTCTATGGTGGTCTAGCTTCAATTGACTCATGATTTCAACTATGAAAATGAAATAGGACGGTTATATTAGATCTAATGGAAGTATCGATAGATTTACTCTTCTCATTGATGTTTAGGACTGCAAATGGTCAATTTTGTTATTGGCCAGCTGATAATTCCCGAATAGGACGAAACGCGCGTTCTGGATTCCACTACTGGTCACTATCCATCTTTGCTTATAATGGAAGTATAGCTTTATTTACAAATAACTGTAATTCAGTTTATCAATGATCTTATGTCAGCACGAATTAGTGTCACAGATGTATATCAACTAGAGAAAGACTAGAATCTAATGAGCTTTAAATTGTTGTTTCATTCTACTTTAAGACTTGTCAACTTATGTTTTTCGTTGTTACTCCGAATGAGCACCAATAATAAATATATCTGGGTACAAATGATTGATTACTGAGTGATGGCCAGTACTTTTTTATGGTGATTCATGTTTTAGAATATACCTTAGATATTCATTGCTTTTAAACCACATTGTCTAACGGCTAACAATATGAACTAGGAAAGAATACAAAGAATGATAAGATAAAGTTTGAACCGAAAACTTCATCCGTCCCAATTAAATCCTCTTTACTCGGATTTTAACCACCCTTGATAAACAAGGAGGATTGGATGCAGATGTAAAGGCGAGGATTGGCAACGTAAGGGCAACATTTCTACAATTGAAGAACATATGGATTTCAAAACAACTCTCAACTAATTTCAAAGTGAGAATCTTCAATACGAACATCAAGACAGTCAGTCCTACTGTATGAAGCTGAAACGTGGAGAACTACTACATCCATCGTCAAGAAGGTACAAGTATTTATAAACAGATGTTTACGCAAAATACTCAACATTCACTGACCGGATACCATCAACAACAGCGTTTTATGGGAGAAAACATACCAGGTTCCATCTGAAGAGGAAATTATGGAAAGACGTTGGAAGTGGATAGGACATACATTAAAGAAATCACCGATGTGCATTACAAAGCAAGCCCTAACTTGGAATCCGGAAGGGAAACGGAAAAGTTGCAGGCCAAAATAAACATTACGCCGTGAAATAGAAGCAGATATGAACTGGATAAACAACAACTAAAAAGAACTGCAAAGAATTTTTATTGGCCAGTTGATGAGTCCCTGATAAGACGAAAAGCGCTTTCTGGATTCCACTACTGTCCACTATCCATCTTCGTTTATAATGGAAGTGTAGATAGTTTAATATTTCAAGTTATTGAGTATTTACATAAATTTTATTATCTTCTAATTGTTTCATAGTTCGTACTTTCCTTTTTATTCCTCTATTTATCTATCCACACCATCTATACCTCTTTCGAGATCCAAACCACGCCTGTTGTGAGATAAAAACTCACTGAAGATAATTAGTGAACGGTTGCTCAACTTCGTGGATTGGTTGGAGTAAGACCTTTACACCATGGGATGCCGGCTCAGTGGTGTAGAGGTTAAGCGCTCGCGCGCGAGACTGGTAGGTCCTGAGTTCTAATCTAGCGAGACGGGATCGTGAATGCACACTGTTGAGGAGTCCCAAAATAAGACAAAACGGCAGTCCAGTGTTTCCAGGTTTTCTCTGGTGGTCTAGCTTCAACTGACTTACGCTTTCAACTATGAAAATACTAAATCTTCACAAAGATCCCTTCTGATAATAATTAATGAATGGTCGATTTATTTCAATGTTTACAAAGTGATACATTCATACATTTCTACCAAGAATAATAAAACTAATCAGGTTGAAGTGGATGATTTCAATCCGGTAATACCATAAAAGAGTGATACTACCCCTAACTCAGGGTATGGAAAGTCGAAAACATGAAAATTTCACAAATGCGATGAAAATGATCTTTGTGGTCTTGTAACAACCATCAAAGTATATCATCCTGAATTGGTTCTCAGAGTGAATATTTGAGATGAAAGTAAATAGTATTCTGTGTATGGTAGATGTCATAATTAACTTGACTTTAATAAATGATAGACTGATATACGATGTTCGTGAATAACTCAATAAACATTGATTAAATAGGAAAAATTGCCTAGAACATCAATGTGCTAATCAATCATAGACAGTGTTCGACAAAATTGGCCTAAGAAAGGTAGTTGGAAGCAGTTGATTCTAAAAGCCTACCATTTGCTTACCTAGTAGACTTTTACAACTGACAAAGATCACGAGTAGTTTTGGTTGGGTTATTTCATGTTCAACCCCTAAGCTCTCAAATGTTTTCTTGTGATCTTGAATGAAATAGGAAACGTTTTTGTTCTCTGTGTATAACCTCTATTGCAGTTACCAGTTACTCATTCTTACGTATGTGATTTCACACATATATCCTATGCGAATATTTGAATCTGTGAGAAAATTTAATCATTATGGATGGATAAATTCAAAATAAACGTGATGGTAAATATGATGAATATAGGGAATAACAGTTGATTGATTGCTTGGTAGTGATCCAATCTTTCTTAGTACAGATCAAATCCTATAGACCAAGTTGCAATGTGTCCACTAGTCTAGGTGGCTTGAAATGGTGACCCGGATAGCTCACTGATAAGGTCTCTAACTGGGAAGCTGGGTAACACGGGATCAAATCTGTCAGAGAGCATCAGTTCCTTCAAGATTACAGGTATACCTTGTTGACGAGTGTCAAGTAGCATGAAACCTAGGTCTAAGGTTTCCTGTTGACTACCTCCAACCACCATCTTACAGGGAATAACTATTATGGACATTGAATTTATGATAAGTCACTTATTGTAGTCATCACGTCAGTGAACAATATCCTTTGAGATGAAAGAAATACTTAACAAATATACCACTTTCTTACTCAGCTAAAAATTATTTATATTCTCCATTTGTAATGAGTATGATAAAGGTTGTTATTGGTTTAGAAGTGAACTCAAGGGTTATTACAAGATTTTCTTTATATTCTAATTAGAATAAGTCACTGATAATATGTTGAAAATGAAACAGCTATCACCGATAGTATTGTATGATTGTCGTTTTATATCGTAATCTGATCGAAGTTGGAATTGTGTAATCGGACAACATTTCAGTGATTCTTGTGTTTAAGCATTTGTAACGGAATCTGAAGGTTATAGGCTCGAACGGTTGAGGACTCGTGAATGCACTCTGTTGAGGAGTTCTATATAAGGCCGAAATAGCTGTCTAATAACTCCTAGTTTACAGTGATATCCTAATCGAGATCGAACTATGGTGAGTAGAACCTGACAACTGGATATAACAAAGTGATGATAAACAACAGGTTGAAAGTAATTTAACAAATCAGTTATTTTGACTAGACTCGGTATTTCAGATAGTTTTCTGAAGTAAAATAAACATGAGTTAAACCCTTATTTTAGACAGTTGAACAATCATCAATACTACTTAATAGATCCATTGAACCTTACCGTTTGATTTTAAACGGAGCAAACTTTCTCTATTTTTTGGTATTGTTTGTTTGTGTCTTCCCATCGTTGTTTAGGACTGCAATTGATCAGTCTATTATTGGTATATGTGCATACTGTGCGGACTCCCTAGATATTGCTTTAAGTCACAGGCCTGATAAACAAAGATGGATGGTGGCTATCAGTGGAATCCAGGACACTCGTTTCGTCCTATTTGGAGTCGTCAGCTATATGTGGACATTAACTCTGAGATGCAGGTACATCAATTTATTCATTCTATAACTTTTTATTAAAACGTTTTTGTAAAATGACCTCAGTCAACTTGTTTAAAAGAACAGCTAGCTTTTCCAACACGGATTGAAATCAATTAAACAACACTATTGAAAACCTGGAAGCACTTGACGAGTGTTTTGTTCTAGTAAGAGGCTCCTCAGTGGTTTCGCTCATGAACTCCTAATCTCTAGATCGCTGAGTTGGCATTCAGTGGTGCTAACGTCCAACCTAAATCGATACTATGACGAAACAGCCATCTAGTATTTCTAAGTTTTCAATGATTGTCTAACCTAGATCGGTTCATGATTTCAGTGAACCTCCACAGTCTCCACAACCTCTTATTGACACTTTTCACTTTAAATAGCTATGAGTAGGTAACTTAGAGATCTAAACATTCGGTTTTCAAACAGTATGTTCAAGGTTTGAAGCCTGTCACCTGACTCAGTTTCGTAAGTTAGTTAGTATTTCGGTGTATGCTACTTATGTTGACAGATATAATCAGTATTTGACACCATTCAGAAATGGAACGTCTGACACCAGAAGGCTAAGAAGATCTTGAATGGATCACCTGAATATGGTCATTTAATAGATAGTAGGGGAATACAGAAGGAACGTTTCTCCATATTTAAGACTCATCAATTAGATGTATTTTTCAATATAAACTGATCATTTAATATCCTTAACATCGCCAACCGGCAAAAAATACAAACCGCTGCAATTAAAATTAATATCTGTCTCACAAATTAATCCCTATGTATACTTATTAGCTTAAAGGATAACCCATTGTCCATTTGAAGAGAAACATACTAGATTCGAGTCCCAAATGTAGGAATCAACACAAGGATCTACCATCCACATTCAGTTAATTAGTCCTAAATAAGAAAAGTAGGTAATGTTGCTTACTCTCACCCTTTCTATTTCTCCTGGTGATCGACCGGATCATGAAGACGTCAACATCTGGAGAAAAGTACGGGATACAGTGCACAGCTAGGATGAAGCTGGACGATTTAGACTTTGCAGATGATTTGGCTCTTCTATCACACACAACAACAAATACAGGAGAATACGTCCAGTGTAGCGTCAGTTTCAGCAGCAGTAGGTCTCAATATACACAACAGGAAAAGCAAGATTCTCCGATACAATACAACATGCACTAACCGAATTACACTTGACAGTGAAGCTTTGGAGGATGTAAAAACCTTTACATATCTGTGCAGCATCACCGATGAGCACGGTGGATCTGATACAGATGTGAAGGCGCGGATAGGCAAAGCAAGAGTAGCATATTTACAACTCAAGAACATCTGGAACTCAAAACAACTGTCTGTCAACCAACACCAAGATCAGAATTTTCAAGACAAATTTCAAGACAGTTCTACTGTATGGGGCGGAAACCTGGAGAACTACGAAGACCATCATTCAGAAGATACAGGTGTTTATTAACAGTTGTCTACGCAAAATAGTTTAGATCCGTTGGTCAGACACTATCAGAAACATTTTACTGTGGGAGAGAACAAACCAAATTCCAGTGTAGGAAGAAATCAGTAAGAAGCGCTGGAAGTGGATAGGACAAAGATTGAGGAAATCACCCAACTGAGTCACAAGGCAAGCCTTCACATGGAATCCTGAAGGCCAAAGGAGAGGAGGAAGACCAAAGAACACACTACGCCAAGAAATGGAGACAGACATGAGAAGAATGAACAAACAACTCTGTCCAGGACAGAGTGAGTTAGAGAATGGTGGTCAGCGGTCTATACTCCATTCGGAGTAACAAGCGTAAGAAAGTAAGTAAGTGAAGTAAGAAGAAAACATAAATTCTGTATTTCATTATGAGCCATTATTTAAATTTAATCTGATTTGTTCCCAAAACACTTGTCAACATGATATTGATTTATGTTAGAAAACCCAGAGTAATGAGTGGGTAGGTGAAGATATCATTATTGATTATTGTTCAAGAGTTATTGAAGAACAACATAACAATACTGATCATTGTTGACACGATGGTTGTTTTTGTCATGTAGTAACAATGAATAGTTCCATAAGTGAGAGTATATAAAGATGGTGAATAACTGTTTATTGCCTTAACTTATACGGTTGTTATTAGTTACTGATGGTCATAATAATCATAATAGAATTACTTGTCCAATGTTAAACATTAAAATTGTAATTCTTCTCTATTCTTTCATAGTAAGTTAGATATTGGTTGGTATAGAAATTGTAAAGTAATCATTTTCATGATGAACTACAAACTTTATTGATTGTAATTGGTTACTTATTCAGGTTGTTACTCCTCGTGGACAATAGGCCATTGACCAGAAATCTTTAAACTATACTTTCCTGGGTTCACCTTTCCAATTGTTGCCAAGTGCTATTCTTTCTTTGAATGTCATTGGAATATAACAAAAGATTTATTTTTTATTAAATTTCTACCCAATGTTCAATTTATTTAAAACTATCAAGTTCAACTTTGACATTGATATCTATGAAAACATTAACACTTAACAAGAACAGACGTCGAGAAGAGTAGAATCCCCTGTAAGTTTATCACATCCCTGTTTTAAATATCAGCAATATGAACAAATTCATAATTTAACAGTATATTGAAAAAGAATCAAGGGGAAGGGAATATCAGTCACTTAGATATTGTACACATAAATTTTGAAAGAGAAAAGTACTGAATAAGACAGTATTAGTATGCTTAAAGTCTACTATCTACTGACAGCTAATCATTTCATTGAAGAGACCTTTGGTGTTCATCAAAAATGTTCAAAAGGGCCCTAGGAACTCTGTGAACTATTTTATCCAATCAGTATGGAATAGACTTTTCTGTAAAGCATCTAAGAATTGGAAGGTCACATGTCACATTTCTGATTGAAAAATTACCTACGCCGCTTCTATATTTAATATGATTTTAGACAAACTCTAAGGAAATCATCAATGTGCATTACAAGGCAATCCCTAACTTGAAATGATCAATGGAAGCAGAAAAGAGGAAGGCCAAAGAACACATTACGTCGGGAAATAGAGGCAGATAAGAAAAGGATGAATGATAACTGGAAAGAACTGGAAAGGAAGGCTCAGGACAGAGTTGGATGGGGAATGTTGGTGAGCGGTCTACGCTCCTCGACGAGGGGTAACAGGCGTAAGTTAGTAAGTAAGTAAGTTGATGTTTATGTCATTGCATAGATTTAACCAGGGATTATTAGAAGTGTTCATAAAACTGATTCGAGTGTTCAGTTAAAACAATTATTGCATCTTCATAAGTTATAAAAATTGATATATTATTTACTAAAAAACTGTTCCATTTCAACCGGATCTGTTGTGAGATAGTATTTCACTAAAGATAATGATGGATGTGTCGCTCAATTTCGTGTATCGGTTGAAGTTAAACATTAACATCGTTGGATTCCGGCCGGCTCAGTGATCTACAGGTTAAGTGCTCGTGCGCGAGACTGATAGGTCCTGGGTTCGAATCTCGTGAGGCGGGATCGTGGATGTTCACTGATGGGGAGTCCTACAATAGGACGAAATGGCCGATTACTGCTTCCAGGTTTTCCACAGTGGTTTAGCTTCAATAGACTCATAATCTCAAGAATTGGAATTTGAAAGAGTCTTCAATTATTCATTGCATGTGTGTGTGTGTACCTATGGCTACTGGGACGATTTGAATAATGTGGATATTTCAACTTCTATAATTAAATATATTTCCTTGTTATAATAATTTTCTTTTTACCTCTCATTTTGGTAAATTAGAAAAAAGAACGAAGGGGGGTTATATAATTAAGTGTAGGAAAAAAAAAGACCCATTCTTTCAAATTGTCTTGATTATCTCATTGTAACTGTACTCACACACACATACACACACACACACAACATACATCATACATACATACACACATACACATTAACTTAATAAACACTTATCACCATAGTTATTCTAATCAAATTTAAAGTTTTTGTGATGGATCTATATATATATAGTTCGAGAGTTCATTAACACCTTCGAGATAAAGTCTACACACACACACACCCAATATGAGTCATGTATATATAGAAGAATATTCCAGATTTACCTTGGTGTTCTAGCTTCAATTGACTCACGCTTGCAACTATGAGAATACTGAAATCTTCACAACACCCCCTTCTCATAACTATGAATCATACTATCTAAGCAAATCATTTCCCTTCGATTAAGTACTAATGTTATTCAATGTATCCCAGATAGTAAACTGGTAGACGAATCTATACTCTTATCACAAGGGAGGGGTTCATTATTATTATTATTATTATTATTATTATTATTATTATTATTATTAGAAACTATTGAGAAGTGACTAGTCAAGTGTAATTGACCTTAAAACTACTTCATTATTCACATTATATGTTGCTCACTTTGAACATACCCAATATTTGATGATAATTAATTGATAATGTGATAGTGTGTGCTACTAATGTTGACAATTATAAGTAGTATGTATCACCAGTCGGAGGTGGGATACTTGATGGTAGAAGGTTGAGAGAGTCGAAGAGAAAAGAATGAGAAGAAAAACTGATTGATATGGAAATGAAGTTATAAGTAGTATGTATCACCAGTCGAGGGTGAAATACTTGATGGTAGAAGGTTGAGAAATGAGATTAGTTACTACTGAGTGATCAATTGATATTATCAGTATGTAACTGTTTTAAGTTAATTCCAACTCAATCAACTTCACAGGTTTCCATTTTCCTATCAAAATACCAGAATACTAAATTTCATAGTTAGTCAATGATGTTGAAACACCAAGAGTCTAGGAAATTATCTTTCCCAATCAAATGAAACTTTACAAACCATCTCCCTAATTTTCAATACTACTTTTACTGGTAGTAGTTTGGGTAGGGAAATTTATCAATCAATCTCTACAACATGTTTATACCGGCCATAATTCATCTTATGCCATGATCAGTAGAATGAGCAGGAACTGTAGCTACAAATCTTTCATTCTTCATATCTCATGAATTGAAGTACATTGAACTGTATTACTTAGTCAGCAAAATATTTATCAAAATAACTCAATGTAGTCATCTTTTCAATAAAGACTCTACTATAGACTTATTATAAATAAGTTACAAGTGGCAAACTTGATCTTAGAAAAAATTTCCACATCAAGCTGGGTAATGTTCATTCATTCATTAGTTAAGCTGCTTGATCAGTCAGTCAGCTACAACGTAGAAGCAGCCACATTTATGCATCGGTCCAAGTTGCCATACCTCGTTAGCACAACAAGATGAACATCGAATTCATAGAAGTAGTTAATTTAGTGGTGGTAATACATTAGAGAAAGGTTGTATATAAGGATATAGTATGGGAAAAAAGAAGCTAACTGATAGTACAATCAATACAGTTATGTATTCAAAAACAAACTGAATTTTTTTTAAATATACATCGAAGAGGAACATTCGAATGATTTATCCTGTATGTTGTATAGGAATCACTGATCTACTGAAAAATCTACTTGTTTATTTTAACAACTGACTTACTTACTTACTTACGCCTGTTACCCCTCGAGGAGGAGTATAGACCACCCACCAGTATTCTCCATCCAACTCTGTCCTGAGCCTTCTTTTCCAGTTCCTTCCAGTTAGCATTAATCCTTTTCATATGTGCTTCTGTTTCCCAGCGTAATGTGTTCTATGGCCTTCCTCTTTTCCACTTCCCTTCCGAATCCCAAGTAAGGGATTGCCTTGTGATGCAGTTTGATGATTTCCCTAATGTATGTATTATCTACCCCTGACACCTTTTGCTAATTTCCTCTTCAGCTGCAACCTGGTTTATCCTCTCCCATGAAAGGCTGTTGCAGATGGTATTCGGTCAGTGAATGTTGAGTATTTTCCTTACACAACTACTTATAAATACTTGTACTTTCTTGACGATGGATGTAGTAGTTCTCCACGTTTCAGCTTCATACAGTAGGACTGACTGTCTTGACGTTCGTATTGAAGATTCTCACTTTGAAATTAGTTGAGAGTTGTTTTGAAATCCATATGTTTTTCAATTGTAGAAATGCTGTCCTTGCTTTGCTAATCCTCGCCATTACATCTGCATCCGATCCTCCTTGTTTATCAATGATGCTTCTTAGGTACGTGAATGTTTCCACCTCTTCCAGAGTTTCGCCATCAAGGGTGATTGGGTTGGTGTTCTCCGTAATAATAAGTCTAGTCAATCTACTCGGTGCTCCCCCTCAGATTTCCAAGTCTTCATAATCCAGTCAATCACCAGAAGAGAGTGGAAGAAGTAGAGTAGACAGCTTTGTCTAACTCCGGTTTTAGTCAATCTACTACATTCTAATTAACATGGTAACTATAAATGATATCATCTTATGATAAAGATATAATTTTGGAAAAAGTAATTCAGATTACAATTTATCTGTCTATCAGAAGGTGTTTTTGTGGATCGATTGAAGTTAGACATTAACATCTTTGGATGCCGGCCGCCTCAGTGGTCTAGAGGTTAAGCGCTTGCGCGCAAGACTACTCGGTTCTGGATTCGAATCTCGTGAGTTGGGATCGTGGATGCGCACTGCCACTTAGCAATCCCACAACAGGACGAAATCGTCATCCAGTGCTTCCAGGTTTTCCATGATGGTCTAGCTTCAATTGACTCATGATTTCAACTATAAAATCATCTGTCTTATCTATTTGACATTTTAACTAGATAACCTAATCGAGTAACTAGATTTAAGTGATTAGATAAAAATCAAATAATTTAGTATCTATGACTCATTTATTATTCCCTAAAGGTTACTTATCTTGGTAATTATAAGGGAAAATCTCGGTATCATATCACCTTTACTTGATAGTGTAATGAGTTTAATATTTTCAATGACTCAACCACCTTGGGACCAGTATTATTATTATTACTGTGATTATTGTCAAGCGAACAAACTCAATTTGGCATTTCTTCCCTCCGAAAAAAAACGAAAACAGAAATCGACATTTACAGTGAAAAACTAAAATAACCAATCAATGAGCTTGTTTCTAGCCTCATGTTATTTGATCAACCGAGAGAGAGAGAGAGAGAGAGTGGGAGTGAGAGAGTTATCAAGTAGGTCTGTTTATTCTACTTGGACTGTATATTACATTATGCATGCATACATGTCATGTGAATCACATAATCAATAAATGGCATTACAACAATGATAGGGATAATAATAATAACCATCACTACTAGTACTACTACTGCTACTACTCATACTACTGATTTTTAAACGATAAGAAAGTTCAGAATATCAACTATCAGTTGGATTGTTTGTTTGTCTGATTTGAACCGCGTTAATTAAAATCTGGTTTCCTTTTATATAGAGTATTTTAAATAATTGAAATCATGAGTCAATTGAAACTAGACCACCATGGAAAACCTGGAAGCACTGCTTTAAGGCCGTTTCGTCCTATTGTGGGACTCCTGAGCAGTGCACACCCACGACCTCGACTCGTGAGATTCGAACTAAGGTCCTACCAGTCTCACGCCAAAGCACTTAACCACTAGACCACCGAGCCGGCCGGTATCCAACGGTGTTAATGTCTAACTTCAACCAATCCACGAAGTTGAGCAACCATTCACCAATCGTCTTCAGTGAGTTTCTATCTCACAACAAACGTGTACACGAGACTGACAGCTCCTGGATTCGAATCACGCGAGGTGAGATTGTGGATGCCCGCTGCCACTGAGGAGTCCCACAATAGGACGAAACGGCCGTCCAGTGTTTTCAGTTTTACCATGGTGATCTAGCTTCAATTGACTCATGATGTCAACTATGAAAATACTGGAATATCCACAAAAACCCCTTCTGATCTATTTTAAATAAGTAAAGAGAATGATTTGTTTTAATGTATTATCACATTTTCTTACTGTAATATGAAATGAAGCTAAGCTAATACTTTCCTGTTGTGTGGATTAAGTCCATGTTGATGAATGGAACATACTCACTTAAAGATAGATAAGTGAACTGTTTATGACTATATAGTGTAATAGTATATACATGTTACATAACATGAAAATATCCAAGTCAATGAATTCAAGGTTGTACAGTCACTTAGTTTATTATTATACGACTTTGTATTTACTGCTGCAAATAAACCACGATTTTTAAACTGGTTTGATGGAATCAAGTAGTACAGGATTGTGTAATTCCTTACGAATGTCACAATGTCGTTTGTATGTCATGAGATTATAATAGGTTAAATGAAATAATGTCACCCTGGTTTTTTTCTTTTTTTTTCTGGTCAGTGTTTTTTAGCGAGTTGGTTTTCTACGGGATGGGGTCGCTAACCCCATGCCCAACCCTTCTCCTTTATCCGGGTTTGGAAAAGGCAATAGCCCTTGGAGGAACTACAGGCGGAGTTTGGTTTTCTCTTACATATAAAAAAAACTTATTTTCTTCCTGTTAACTTCAAAGGATATGTATTTATAGTTATATATTCAATGAGTCTTCATAGAAGGTGAATACAGTAGAAATAAAGGGATGAACAACTCTGTAGCCCTAGTTTCAAAATGTTCAGCGGGGAAAACTGGTCAGATTATGTGTGATTGTATTCAGAGTTTTCAAATTTGATAGGGAACATGATTTTATTCATCTACTGATCTACAATTTCAACTATGATCTCAACCCATAAATTGATCGGATCCACTGATCTCATTCACCCCTTACTGACCACCTAGTTGATACCAGTTTGCAGAGAGAAGTTTTCAAAATCCATTGTTATAGTCAGAATTATTTTCAAAATCTATGACAAATGCTTTAACTATGTTAAAAAGACGAAATCACTTTTCTACTTATCATGAAAATGACTTTTTCAAACTGAGTTTATTTTCTTCGAATGGTCATGTGTTCGATAATAGAGCTTCGTATGAATCCATTTCTATTTCTTTTTTCTTTAAATAGGACAGATAATATTGATTAGTTGTCTTGGATAGAACGCGCACTGAACGACATATTTCTCTAGCTAAGTAGGGGAATTGGTCAGATGAAAGAGTTTATCCTTTAGATTATCTCTAAACATTGGTTGGCTATAGAATAATAACGGTAAGGTTGCTGCAAAGACTACTATTTTAAGAGAGTTAGAAATTATCCTCATTTAAATGTCTGAACCCTTGTCACCTTTGAAATTAATATATTTATATAGAGGAGTTTTATTTGATCTGGAAGCTATTTGTATTTTCAATGGTTTGAATTTCATATTCTTTTCAAAAAAAACCTGATAGATATCCATTTTTTGACAACTTCACTTATCTTGAAAGTCTGATCAGCCCTAATGGGTTGCTGTCTGACGAAATCTGAGCACAAATTTAAAAAGCTCGTTTGGCTTTTGCCAACTTATGTCACCTATGGCGAAGACGAGATATCCATCTATCAATTAAGGGACGAGTATATTGCGCAGCAGTTCGTTCTGTTCCACTTCACGGCTGCGAAACATGGTCATTAAAAGTAGAAGATACTCGTAGGTTACTAGTATTTGACCATAGATGTCTTAAAAATATTGCTCACATCTGCTGGGATCACCGGGTAAGTAATAGTGAGGTTAGACACAGGGTATTAGGGAATGATGGTAAATCAGTTGATGAGGTCATGAATCTTAATCGATTGAGATGGTTGGGCCACGTATTACGCATACCTGAAAATAGATTATCACGACGCTCTATGCTGACTACTATTGGGGATGGTTGGAAGAGAGTTAGGGGTGGACAAACCAAAACGTGGCATCAGTGCTTTAAGTCATTAACTTCTAGTCTGAATCATGTTGGTAGATGCAGACTACTTCGAATGTGAGAGAGTCGTTTAGAAATGAAATGCCTGACACAAAACTTGACAGTCTTGGATTTGTTCCTTGATAGATTCGTAGATACGTACTATTAAAGGGTCTCATACGAACATAAAACATTTTTTCAATGTTTCCTGATTCGCAATATTTATTTATATAAGGTCATATCACTAAGACGTATTTTTTACCATTGGGAATACTTAATTTCTAATTTACAATTTTTTTTTACAAACGTTGACCACAAATCTATTCCCTATTCATTTTTCTGTTTATATTAGAGGGGATGAAAAGATTTAGAACGGGATTAAGATTGCAAACAACGATGGATAGTGGCTAGCAGTGGAATCCAGTTTGATGTGCGTTTCGTCCTATTTGGGACTAGTCAGCTGGATGTACCTGCATCTCAGAGTTGATGTTCACTCTGGGACTCGAACCCAATACCTTTCGCTTGAAATGCCATCGCGTTATCAACTCGGCCACTGAGTCGTGATAGCCACTTGCTTGTGCAATGGTGTGAAGTTTAAATTCACTGAGTATTGTTTGTTTGAATCTTCCTAAGAACGTTTAGGACTGCAACTGGTCAGTCTGTAATTGGCGTATGTGTATACTGTTCGTATTGCCTCGATATAGCCTTAATTCACAAGCGTTGTAATCAACGATGGAAAGCATCAATGGGAAGATTCAAACAAACAATACTAAGTAGGATTAAGATTGTTTTGTTTTTTTTGTTTTTGTTTGAAAGAAAATAAACGAAAGTAACAATGATGAGTTACCCCAGTTGTTTCCTTTTCTTCCATATTGATCAACGGAAGTGATTTAAGTTAAGTGATCAATTAACATGATGTCTTATTGAATGTTTTTTTTCGTCACGATAACAAGTTCAGGATAGATTATACAGTGGATGAGGCTAAGGATTAAATGGGATACTGAACTTAAATCAATTAAACAATACCCAGTTTATTGAAAATATTTTACTAAGAATGGAGAATGATATTGACATTAGTTTGAATCAAGTAGCAACTAGGGAAAACATAGTAACTTGATATCATTTATGAAATTATCCAGTAATTGTGTAATAGTTGGTTCAGTCTTGTCTTATATTGAATTAAGTGATTAGTAGCTGATAATGCAGTCTATCAAAATGGTTTAATCTGTTTATTCTAGTTGTTGTTTTCTACAGGATAGGGTTACCGACCGCATGCCCAACCCTCTTCCTTTACCCGGGCTTGGGACTGGAAGTAGTCTTAGAAGGGCTACAGGCGGAGGTAGGTCAAAATGAATCTACCTAAAACGTAATTGGAAACAGTAAGTTCTAAAATTCATTAAATAAGAATGTCAGCTTCAATTTGTGATGGTTGGCATTAATCAGTAGAAAACTCTGCTTGGTCATATGTTTTATTTTAGTTGGTTGTCATTCATCCAGAAGGTCATTTAATCTCAAAAGAAGCAACGATTTCTGTAAGAAATAAACTCGAACCATTTGATTTTAAGGTCGGAGACCTTACCGCTGAGGAAACCAGTCAATGACTATCCTCCTGTAGGACTGATATGCTTACATTGATTAATTACTGAGTAATAATTTCTGTTATGTTTTTCTAGTTCCTTATGTGTTGATCGATTTAACAAGGTCAAAAAGGGTTGGTTGTGTAACTAATAGTCATGTGATCCCTTCCAAAAATAAAGTTTTGAAAATCTTTAAGAATTCCTAGAGAAAGTTTTCAGAAACTTGAAGAAGGCTGAAAATACTTTGTTGAATCACTGTGCGATGTGAAGTTTGTGAAGAGTTTTAGGAAGATGATTTATCTTGTCTCTTATGTTATTTAGATGATTACTGATTTTTTCGTTTTCTATTCTCAGTTTGAGTCAAGGAAATGTCTTGGTAACTAAGACCTAATGAGAAAGTCGTCATATATTCAACAAACAGATATATCAGTTGGGATTAAAATGATGGGCAAATATCGATGAATTATTGTGTAATTGTAAGAAATTGTAATACTATCAAACAAGAATGATAACTTATTGTGTTCATTAACATTTTATGGATTTCCTGTTATGAATAATCACACTTGATGGCAAAACTCTGAAAGAGGTGGAAACATTCACGTAACCGAGAAGCATGATTGATGAACAAAGAGGATCGGATGCAGATGTAAAGGCGACGATCGGCCACGAAAGGACCGCATTTCTACAATTGAAGAACATATGGATTTCAAAACAACTCTCAACTAATTTCAAAGTGAGAATCTTCAATACGAACATCAAGACAGTCCTACTGTATGGAGCTGAAACGTGGAGAACTACTACATCCATCATCAGGAAGGTACAAGTATATATAAACAGTTGTTTACGCAAAATACTCAACATTCACTGACCGAATACCATCAGCAACAGCCTCCTGTGGGAGAGGACAAACTAGCTTCCATCTGAAGAGGAAATTAGGAGAAGACGTTGGAAGCGGATAGGACATACTCTAAAGAAATCATTAATGTGCATTACAAGGCAATCCCTAACTTGAAATCCGAGAGGGAAGCGGAAAAGAGGAGGGCCAAAGAACACATTACGCCGGGAAATAGATGCAGATATGAAAAGTATGAATAACAACTGGAAGGAACTGGTAAGGAAGGCTCAGGACAGAGTTGGATGTAGAATGCTGATTTGAGGCCTATGCTCCTCCATGACGTGGTGTAACAGACGTAAGTAAGTAAGTAAGTAATTGTTATCCATATCAAGCATAACAGAACTATCCATTGGTTTGACTTGTCAAGCTTCATCTTAATATATCAAAATGAAAAAACACACACATAGAATGTAGGAATAATATTGAAAGTAATGGAAATTGAAAGATGAGAGTCAGTCAGTTAGTTAGTCAATCAAATAGGAAAATATGATAAGTCTATACTATATTCTATAATTCTGCGCAATTCTAAAAGTAACTTTGCAAAAATCAACCTAGTTACCAGACAATCACAATGCCAGTGACATAAGTGGAATTTAACATTAAAAAATTCAAAAAAAAGTGTCTACAACATTCAAGTTGGTTGTTGATGAATCGTGAGAGACCCCTCGCACACACTCACACACACACATTTAGATAATGCTTTGAATCCCTTCAAGCACACTGAATCTGTAGTTACAATTGTAAAACATAACTTGTATAAAGAGTAGATCTCAACAATATCAACTAACTAAAGTTGATCAACTGAATCCTAGAATCAGTGATTTCAATGTTTTGTGCTTGCCGTATAAGTCTTTAATTTAAATTCTGAGCATAGGAAAAAAAAGCAACTATCCACTAATTATCAGAATAGGGATTTGTGAAGATTGTAGAAATTTTAATTGTTGAATTCATGAGTCAATCTAAACTAGATGACCATGGTAAACATGAAAGCAGTGGACGATCATTTTGTCCTACTATAGAACTCCTCAGAAGGGCATAGACATGATCCAGTACACGAGGGTAGAACTCAAGACTAGGTTCACTTTTCCCACCTCAGACTGAAGGTTCTAGATTTTAGTCTCTCATATGGGATCATGTATATGCACTGCTACTGAGGAGTCCTATACTAGAATGAAATGGCCGTTTAGTGTTTCTAGGTTTACAATTATGGTCTATTTCTAGATTACTAGTCTCTTTTATCACTCATGTTTTTTCTGAAAAGATAAAAGAATGTAATCTATTTATAATGAATTTTTAATATCAGACTAGATTCTTATAATAGTATGTATTGGATATGTATTGGATAGATAGACAAACATGTAATCATTGTGGTCAGATCCAGTTCCAAACGGTTACAAACATCCATTCATACAACAACAACAACATGGACGTATACACATAAACAATTTCACAGTAGTATTCCGTAGTAAATTAACATTTGATTAGATTAAACAAACAAGGAAACTAAATGAAGATAAATTCAGTTTTCATAGATTAGTTTTACATGTTAATTCAATGATTGGATTTCATTGACTCATTGGTTCGAAGAAAAAATCTTTCCAAATTAATCTATGAAGTGTAGTTCCTTGTTATTAACCAATAGTTAACCAAATGCCCTGGTACGGCCGAGAGTGCGGAGAGTCCGCTCTCCTTCTCGAAATGATCTTACATGGCCACGCGTATATAGCCTCTGACAGGGAAGTCCTACTCACCGCTTTCTCACAGTGGCATTACTGTTGTTTACGAAATCGAGAGGACGAAGAGCGAAAGTCCGGCACTTTAACCGGGTTGGTGGACACAGAAAGTCCACCTACAGGAGTTGGAAAACCCTGATTCCAAACCAATGATGCACATGGGCTCCAGTATCCTGAAGGAACGAATGGCGTATGAACCAATCACTGGTCACCGGCTACCATGGGACTGCATCTCCTCACGATGCTCTACTGCCTTTTGGATCAGATCTTTAGGTCGATGGCCCGGGGTGTGGCTCCCTAAGAAAATCATTAAGAAAAGATTAGGCCTCTCATTTCTGTAAGTAAGTATAAGTATTAAATTGACTTATTATTGTTTGTTTGAATCTTCCCAATTGATGTTTAGGACTGTAACTGATCAGTCTGTAATTGGCATATGTGTATACTGTGCGTATTGCCTCGATATGGCCTTATTTCACAGGCGTTGTAAGCGAAGATGAATAATAGCTAACAGTGGAATCCAGGACGCGCGTTTCGTCCTATTTTTGACTCTTCAGCTGGATGTACCTGCATCTCAGACTCATTGATGTTCACTCTGGGACTCGAACTCAGTACCTTTCGGTTCAAACGTCATCGCGTTATTCACTCAGCTACTGAGTTCCAGAGTGAACATCAACTCTGAGATGCAGGTACATCCAGCTGACGAGTCTCGATTAGGACGAAACGCGCGTCTTGGATTCCACTGCTAGCCACTATTCATCTTTGCTAAGTATAAGTATGTTTAATAAACATCTGAAACTTGCTTCAAAAGAGAAGTACAAATATTTATAAAGTCAGTAATTAGATCAAAGAGTTTGATTCCTCGTAGGAACACTAACATATACATCAAAATATCTAGTTGATCAGTTATTAATGTAATGAACTAATTTTATTGTATGGTGAAGTAATGAATCGCAGAAACAGTGTACCAATTTAATTGTACTTTAATCACAAAAGTTTTATTCGTCATAGATCGAACTCAAATAGTGTGAGTTTAAAAACTAGGGGACACTGTACAGATATTTTGTTCTAGTATATAACTTTTTAGGAGTAACTAACCAAGACCCAATCAAAAACCAATTCCAGAGTCTTCATCTGTAGCAGCAACCATTCAAAATTCAAAACAATAGATTTCTATTAAGTGGTAGATATTTTTTAACTTCAATCAACTCATGACATAGTTCGGTGATCCTCTTACCGTATTAGTGTAAACTGTTTCACTTCCACCGTGTCTCACTTATACCGATCACGGTTAAATACTTTCTCAATTCTCTTTTAATTTTCAATACTACCTCAACAATGATCAATCTCTGAGAAAAATATCACATGTGAATTAAAATGATCATTAAAAACCTCGTTTAACAAATAACTACTTTTATCAGAATTGGATTTTGTAGATATCGTAGGAATTTTTAATAATTGAATTCATGAGTCTATTAAAGCTAGACCACCATGGAAAACTTGGAAACACTAAACGGCCGTTCTGCCCTACTATGGGACTCCTTAGCAGCAGTGAACATCTACGATCTTCCAGGTCTCGAACTCAGTATAGCGTGTGATACGGAAGTCAATAGATATAAGAAGTATGCACCATCAATCGGAAGTGAAATATCTGGTGACAGAAGGTTAAGAAGATCAATCGAAGAAACAATGAAGTCTGAGACAATTGATTTAACAATTTGCAAATTAGTTATTTTCATAGTTGAAATCATGAGTCAATTTAAGGTAGACCACCATGGAAAACCTTTGAGCAATGGACGGCCGTTTCGTCCTATTATGGGATTCCTCAGCAGTGCGCATCCATGATCCCGCCTCGAGAGATTCGATCTCAGGACCTAACAGTCACGCTCCAGAGCACTTAATCGATAGACCATGAAGCCGGCATTTGACGGTGTTATTGTCTAGCTTCAACCAATCCACGAATTAAGTTGTTTACTTTAGTTATTCACTGTATGATTTTCAGATTCTATTAAGATAATCTGTAAGTTTGCGTTCAAATATCTTCCATCCTCTCCACTTATGATCTGGTTCACTACCTCAGAACTTTAAGTATCCTGAATGATCGCTTAACTGTCATTCAACTTCTGTCCAATGATTCGAGATCTTCCATGATGATGATGATGATCTAGTAATAATCAACTCATCCAAATGATAACAGAAAATAAATCAATAAATCAATGAATAACTTACTTTTATTCAAACTAATATCATCGTTGATTTTTTTTGTTGTTTTTATTAATAAAAAAAAATGTTAAAAATCCAATTTTTCTGTAATTAAAATTAAATAAACATTCTCAATCTTTATTTATTTATTTAATTGAATTGATCTCAATCAAAATAATAAAAAATAAAATATAAAAAAATAAAATTTGACCAATCAGAATTCAGTTTAAAATTATATAAGTACTCAAATACTATTGGTTGGTTGTGAGTGATGAACAATTTCGGGGGGTGTATATTATTATTATTAGTAGTAGTAGTAGCAGTAGTGTTATGAAGGAGAGCACAAGTGGGGAGAATTGAGTACAGATTATCTTGGTAAAATCTGAATAACGTACAGTTAATGCGTAATTTGCAAAATTTCAATCAATTTTCTCAAACTTGACAGTCCCTTCACTACCATACCAATTTGTTTTTGTTCCCGTTCTTTCGTTCTTGATCTTCTGACGCCAGATATTCTACCTCTGACCAGAGTTATAAACCACGTATGTCGATTTAAGTAGCAAACACCACAGTAGTAGTAGTAGTACTTACTTACTTATTCCTGTTACCCCTCGTCGTGGAGGAGCATAAGCTGCATACCAGTTTTCTCCATCCAACTCTGTCCTGGACAATCCTTAACTAGTTTTTTCCAATTTTTCTTCATCCTTTTCATATCTGCTTCTATTTCCCGACGCAATGTGTTCTTCAGCCTTCCTCTTTTCCCTTTCCCTTCCGGATTCCAAGTTAGGGATTGCCTTGTAAGGCACATTGGTAATTTCCTTAATGTATGTACTATCCACTCCTGTCGCCTTTTGCTAATTTCCTGTTCAGCTGGAACCTGGTTTATCCTTTCCTATGAAAGGCTGTTGCCAATGGTATCCGGCCAGTGAATGTTGAGTATTCGGTTAAATAACTTTTTATAAATACTCATACGTTCTTGGCGATGAATGTAGTAGTTCTTCACGTTTCAGCTTCATACAGTAGAACCGACTGTCTTGACGTCCGCAATGAAGATTCTCACTTTGAAATTAGTTGAGAGTTGTTTTGAGTTCCATACGTTCTTGAATTGCAGAAATGAGGTTCTTGTTTTGCCAATCCCCTCCTTTACATGTGCATCAGATCCTCCTTGTTTATCAATGGTGCTTCCTAGGTACGTTAATGTTTTCAACTCTTCCATAGTTTCGCCATCAAGTGTGATTGGATTGGTGTTCTCTGTGTTGTATTTGAGAATCTTTCTTTTTCCTTTGTGTATATTGAGGTTTATATATATAAAGCGTAAGTTTTTATAATAGGAAATCTCCAACAGTAATATATAAAAGTGATAGGGGGAGAGGGGTAAAGATGAACTGCCATCATTTCTTCTTCTTCTTCCTTTTTTCTTTCCATCTCCCTCATTTTCACTTTATTTATTATTTTTTATAAATCGATATAATATGTAACTTACTTTCTGATAATAAACAGTTTCCATGAGAAGTCCTCTTAGGTTGAATTTAACATGGAGTAACGGTTTCATCAAGGTTGTCATCAACATTTACAATTGAATAATCATTAAGTTTTGAACAACTTCGTGTTGATCGACCATTTTTAGTAATAATCGAATTAGATGAATTTGAATAAATCTTACTTTTACTGGGTATTAGTGGAAGTTAAATAGCTTAGTGTTAACATCTATGACTATGAGGCTGGCTAACATGGGATCAAGTCCCTTAGAGATCTTAGAGACCCCTTAGAGGTCTATGGTTTTCTGTTGACCATGTCTAACCACCTTACACGTTGAATATATGTATTATTAAGAACTATCAATTATGTACAAGCTCAGTTCTAAGGTGTCCTGTAGATCGCTTCCTGATTTGACTTTGGTCTGTTATGTTTGATCAATCGGTGACTAAATGAGTAACGTATGATTTATGCACCCATATTTATTCATAAGAAAAACTCAAATTTTATTACCGTATGATTGTTGCTGGTAAAATGCTCATGATAAAGAATCAAATCTGTAACTTTTACCAGATGTTTCGGGATTTCAACAACTGCCAACATTATAGATGGTTGGTTGAAGCATACTCAGATTTGAATAACATAGTTTTTACTTTAGAACATTCTATATGTGTAAGCAATTTGTATATTTTAAACCTAATTCGTAGGCTACTCGTTTTTGATCACAGGTGTCTTCGAAGCATTGCTCGTATATCCTGGGACCTTTGAGTAAGTAATGCAGCTGTTAGGAAACGGGTACTAGGTAAGGATGGCAAATCGATAGATGAAGTACTGAAACTTCATCAGTTGAGATGGCTGGGAAACGTGTTACGTATACCCAACCACCTACTGCCTCGACGTGCAATGTTTTATGGTGTAGGAGCAGGTTGGAAGAAAGTTAGGGGCGGCCAGACCAAAACATGGCATAAATCAATGTAGTCGCTGACAAGTGAACTGAGCCATGTTGGTAGGTGTAGACTACCTGGTTGGGATCAGCGAGATGATAGCAATCGATGGTTAGGGACCTTGAATAACATGGCTCAAAATCAAGATTACACAATAGTGCATTTAGTGGCAGATTTGTCAACTCTGTATATATTAAGATCAAATAGTGGAATAACATATGTTAGATCAATTTCCGAATCAAATACACTGGTATCACTATTACTATCATTCATACTCCTACTTATACGATTACTATTATTATTATTATTGGACTGGCAAAATTTAATAGCACGTATCCTAGAGGATTTAGACCTTCAGGAAGTGCATTTTTTCAACAATGAACTATCATCATTCTATATCTTACTGAAAGTCAATGAGTAGTTAGTATGCTAATTTATTACTATAAGGACGGCCCACTGGTGAATTGAGGAAGCTCCAAGAAGCTCAAAAGGAGACGAAGATATTCTATCCAATAATCTTTTGGAAGAATATTCCAGAATCACTACATGTAGCTTCCCTATTGGACATATGCTAATAACCCCCAGTAAGCAGATTGAATGACTATGATGATGATTTGGTTTTTACTAAGAACTATAAATACTTGACAAATATATACAGTAATTGATACTATTTGGAATAGCATTCCTTTCACTTGTCTTGTGTCTTCTCATTTGAGACTTAGAAGGTTGTAGCGTTCGATTGCTAAAGTTGTAAGCGGTATAATAAGAATCTAAGCTCTAGATATACTTTGTTTAAATGATCTCTATTAGCAGCACAGGTCATTTTCTTTCTTCATAATCAATCTTGAAGGTGTTCTACTGATATGAAGTATGACAGAAACATGAAACAATGTAAATTTATGTAGTAGATCCTATATTATTCATAACTGATTATTAACTAAGCGATTGTTCAAAATAATACTCACTTGAATCGAATTCAAAAATTTTAACTACACTGATTTTTGCTTATGTGGATAGAACATACGTTAAGGAAATCACCAAAATGCATCACGAGGCAATCCCTAACTTGGAATCTTGAAGGGAAGAGGGGAAGAGGAAGGCCAAAGATCACATTACGCCGAGAAATAGAAGCAGATATGGAAAGGATGTATGTTAACTGGAACGAACTGGAAAAGATTGCTTGGTACAGTGTTGGATGGAGAATACTGGTATGGAACCTATTCTCATTCACGTGGGGTAGCAGGCGTAAGTAAGTGAGTTATTTTTGCTTATGTCGTAATGACACGATAGGATGTTCAGTTTAGATACATATTTTAAATGTGTCAGTAAAAAGTCTTCATAACGTTTCTTCTTTTAACTTTCAGTTCCGATATCATTGAGGATAGAAATAACAATCACAATTGATTGAACACTGAATAGTGATCAATGTCATGCGTGTCAAGTCCTTCTTAGTGCTGATCGAATGCTATCGATCAAGTTGCAATGTGACCACTAATCTAGATGGCTTGACACTACCTGCACCATGTTGAGATAAGATCGTGGTTGGAGGTGGTCAACATGAAGACCTGGACCCGTATTTCGTGCTACTTGGCACTCGTCAGCAAGGTGTACCTGTTATCTTCAGGGAACTGGTGCTCCCTAACAATAAATAAGAACTTCATCAAATGAAATTGTTATTCACTAACTTGATATCATACTTCTATCAACTATCCAAAAAACACCATTATTGTAAAGGTTTATTATTCATCAACTTTCTTCATTATTTCATTGAGGTCATTGGTATAAATGATTCAATATTTATTTCTTAGAATTGGTTTATCAAAAGGGTAATAATGAAGACCATTTTAAATGAAAATGTGACCTTAACATTACTTTTTTCGAAAAAAACAAAAAAAACAATCTAATTACTGATTGGCTAGTCCTCAAGGTCATCCTGGTTGAATACTGCGAATAACTCATGAGTCATACATGTTTCATACAGCCTTGAACCAAAGTTAACTTCAAATAATTCAGTAAAACAAAAAATGGGATTTGGTGGGAAATTTAGACGAAGTGGGTAAGAGTGTTGTGATAATACTGTTGTTGTTGACGAACAATCTATCCAGATTCTTCTCAAGGGATTTTGTTATTATTATTATTTATGGTTAATTATAGCTTTTTATTTGATGACAAAGTGGGAGAAGAAGGAGAAGAAGAAGAAGCAAGAAAGGGCATCAACAAATGAAATTAACATACAATAGAATGATAATAATAAGGATTATAATACCATCACCAAGATAAATAGAGACCCCTTGAAGCTTGAATCTAAATAAGATAACAAATTAGATGCATGTGTATATCAGAGTGAGAGGGAGAGAGAGAAAGGTGGGAGAGGTGAGCAGAAAGTAGAAAGACCCTCAGGTTAACAAGTTACAAATTAATCTTTATTTTTTTATTTTGGTTCAGTTGAGAAATATTGTTAAGAAATAAGTAACAAATAGTTAATGAGAATAAGACTGGGAAAAAGATGTATATAAGAGAGATGTAGGCGGGGGGGGGAGGCGGAGAAGAACAAGAGGATAAAGTAACCGTGAAAAAAATGGGAGGAAATAGAAAGAAGGCAGAATTTCAAGTGAAATTCTTTTTATTTTCATCAACTGTATAGTAATTTTTTAAAAAAAAGTGATCAAAATGAAATTGATTTTCATGTAATGAAGCTGGTTTGTAGAGATTAGCATGATTAGTAGGTGGGTTTCTTAACAGACTGACCGATTTTCACCAAAAGCTTCTTACTCAATGCTGTGATTCTCTACTCACGAGTGACTTACATAGAGATAAGTTCTTGACATCTTAGGGAGAAAACGCAACTATAGCTGTTCAATCAAGTCGATACTAATGTCACTGAAAATTCCTGAAGTTCTCTTAAAAAACCGTCATCAGTTGAGTTTAGTCATATTAAGCATGAGACAGGGTAATTTTGCATTGGTTTTCAGGAGAACCAGACACTACTTAGACTTTCACGTGACAACCCGAACAGTACAGCTCAATCCCGTTTAACAGGATAGTCAGATACTTCTCAGTCTTAACCCAAGCAGTACAGCTCAATTCCGCCCCACAGTAGAACCAGACACTATATGGGCTTCAACACTACAATCTGAACAGTACAGCTCAATCCCGTGTCGCAACTACACAGGAACCAAACACGCTGGTTAAATCTAACTGCCCCTTAACATAGATTATCCAGAGAAATAACAACTATGAATGATATACACTACAGACCAAACGACTTAACTTAACAATTCGGTTTTCAGTTGATGGACACTGGCAACCTATTTGTGGAAAATCTAAGAGTGAAAGAGGTAAAGTTGCATTATATTTTTAGCGCTGAGTGCTAAAAACAAGAAGTTGGCAATCTCGGACAATCACATTGTTCTTTTATTTAGAATTATGAATTTTGTACGAAAAAAAATCAGCTTAATTCTCCTGTTCTATCGAGTATTTCCACAGGATGAAAACTTTTGAACTGAGAGAAATCAACGATGATTTCCACAAAATGATATGATTGAAATATTTGTCTGAAAGTCATCTCTTTATGCTTGCTGGGTGAGATAATCACAACTACTCATGTAGTTCAGTAGAGTGAAGATAAACTTCACTCTTGCTAACAATTTTGACTTCATACCTGGCATCCAACCAATATGTAGCTGTTATTAGTATTTGCACTATCGTAGTCCATGATGAAAAGTACGTTTCATTATATGTCATTTTCTCTGGTTTACATGAAAAATATGACGTTTTCTATGACGAAAATACCTCTCCATCATGCTACGGGCATGTTAAGTTCAGGATAATCAATCATGATGAAAGAAAAATTAAAACAGAGCAAATATCATACCTCCAAGTAATTCTGTAATAGAAATTATTCCAAAATATCTCTGATGGATTGACTGTAACCGTAACCTAATATTGTTTGTTTGAATCTTCTCATTGATGTTTAGGACTGCAACTGGTCAGTCTCTCTCTCTCAGATTCAAACAAACAATACTAAGTAAATTTCAACTTCACCCGATTGCACAAGCAAGTAGCTATCAGGACACAGTGGTCGAGTGGATAACGCGAAGGCGTTTGAAGCGAAAGGTAATGGGTTGGAGTTCCAGAGTGAACATCAACTCTGAGATGTAGGTACATTCAGCTGACGATTCCCAAGTAGTACGAAACGTGCATCAAACTTGATTCCACTGCTGACCACTATCCATCTTTGCTTACCGTGAATCCAAACTGTTTTTTTCTAATTAATAAATTCCTTTCTGATAAATTTTATACATGAACGCTCAGATACTGATTTACTTGCCAGTTCCTAACTCTCGTTAGTCTTCTACTCACGAACCTCGAAATGACAACAGAAAGCTGGGAGTGTAGAACCAACCCTACTTTAAAGGTGGGTTTATGTTGAAATATGTGAGGATTTGAGCAAGCATATGAGACCTTTGGTTTCTAGAAGCTTTCGGAAAATATTTTCAAATTCTTAATATGATTCAGTAACTGTCCAACTAGGATAGTCAAAATCTACCAAATTTGTTCGATAGGTCTCTTTTGAAATTTTCTAAATGATGATTATTGGTGATTTATGAATACTTTTTTCTCGAGAGCAGCGCAATTCCATAGGGTTCATGAACATTTATTATAAGTTATCGAAACTGTACTAGTTGAACCAAAAGACCTAAGAAATAAGTCAACTCATACTCTGACTGGTTAATCCACTCTCCAGCATTCAAATAATAACTTAACTCAATTAGTCCATTAAAGCTAGATCATCAAGGAAATTCTGAATGCACTAGACTGTTGTTTCGTCCTAGTATGGGACTCCTCAGCTGTGTGCATCCATGGACTCGAATTCAGCTATTAAATTACTACAATCTTCATTCTCATTGTGATTGGTCATCAAAACTGTACTAGTTGAACCAAACACCTAAGAAATAAGTCAACTCACACTCCGATTGGTCGATTTACTCTCTAGCATTCAAACAATAACTTAACTCAATATCATTATTGGTTGAATTCATGAGTTGTTTAAAACTAGACCATCATGAAAAATCTAGAAGCGCTAGACTGCTGTTGCGTTCTAGTATGGAACTCCTCAGCAATGTGCATCCAAGATCCCGTAAGCGGGACTCGAATTCAGATATTAAATTACTACAATCTCCACAAACCCCCATTCTCAATGGA
>NC_031499.1:7930293-7989593 GCF_000237925.1 Schistosoma mansoni | reverse complement strand
GCACATAAAAGTATCGATGAGGATATAATTTATGGAGGCAAAACTATAGTTTATGGAGGAGTGAATCAGATTTAGGACTTCAGATCTTAGATTTTAGCATGGAATTCATTTATCCACTAGGTCAAATAGCATTTTATCATCATATCTGATGTCAGTTCGTGATAAGAAACTTAGATCTAATTATTATCCGTAACGTCCACATTTACACTCTTATCCTAATTCCTCACACTAATATACAACCCTAATTTAACCCCAATAAGGTAGACGATTTCAAGGCAATTTTTGCATTGTAATATAAGGTCCATATAGGCAAGACTATAATTCATGGACGAACCAATCAAATTTAGGATGACAGGTCTCGGATTTTCTAGCGAAATTCACTCACCCATTTGGATAAATGCAATTTTGGCACTATAGCTGGTGTCAGTTCGTGATGAAGACCCGAAATCTAATTCCTAACCCTAACTACCATCTGTAAATATTAATCCGAATTCCTCACACAGGTTTATAACCGTCATTTGGTCCTGGTCCATAAATCATAGTCTCACCGAAATCCCACTCTATTAATAAGCGATAGCCCATGTTACTCAGTTAACTACAGTTTATTCTAACAGGCAGTTTGGGTCAAGCGAACAGCTCAACCTACCTGTTGTATACTCTGCTTTGCATCTTGAGGAAGTTCTTTAAGTGTCAAATCTAAACACTGAAGTGAAAAGTTAGGCCTCATTATATTACCTATGAATTTGTTTCGTTTTTTCCATTGTTTACTGTCATGATGCATCTCCACATCCTGAGTAACTGAACCTTCGCTCTTATCAACCATCTATGATTTAGAACTTGACAGTAGCGCAATTGACGTTTTTACCACGACAACAAAATGTTCTATCTCACCAAACAGTAAAAAATTGAACGATACAAACGGGATCATTGTTCCCTTAAATCTGCCTTTCAACTTCTATAAAGGGATCCTGACATAATTAGAAGTTTGTTTGCTCGATTACTGACTCCAGTTAAGTCGTTTGATGATTAGATAAATGATTGTTACTGAAATGTACATCTCGTATACCCTCGTATATAATTATCGACCTAATTCATGTTGATGAATAATGGAATCAAGTAGGCCAAATAGGAGAATGGAGTTTGAATACATAAATTTCGTACATTCATAGATGTGATAAGACAGTCACAGAAACGAAATACAACAAAATGAAAATAAAAAAGTCAGCATTATGGAATCAAGCGATCAAACGTTTCTGTGAGTTATGGATTACTTTTCTTCCTTCTGTATAACCACAGACAAATGGCACAGCCAATGCATACAACGAAGAAAACTACAATAAGTGGTATAATAATGTACAGGGAACCCTGTGATTGGTAAGTGTTGATTCAATCGAAGCGTCGACAATCGAGCTACTCTGAGGAAGGAAACATTAATGATAACAACAAAATGTCAAATATTTACCGAATGAGATTTAGTTGTTTGAGTTGTTTCGGTCAATTCATGTGTTAAGTCAGGTTCGGTGATACCTGTCGTTGTTACCCTGTGGTTGGTAAGTGTTGGTTCAATCGAAGCGTCGACAATCGAGCTACTCTGAGGAAGGAAACATTGGAAATATTACTAAATATATAATATTTACCAAATGTGATTCAGTTGATTCAGTGATTTTGGTCAATTCATTTGTTAAGTCAGGTTCAATGATACCTGTCGTTATTTCTCTTTGATTGATTTGTGTTCCTTCACTCTTGACATTGACATTTGAAACCGTCTGGAGAATAAAACGGTGGTAATATTACTAAATATGAAATGTTATTCAAATAACGTATCATTGCCTACACAACATTGTTAGGATTGATGACTGAAGTGAACTCATCACTTAGTTACATGATTTATATTTGCACAATGTGATCAATGACTAATGATTTAGACTATCTGCTACCGACTTGACAATCAATGTGATTTGTACATATTATCCTTCAACTGATGCAACTTGTTTCCTAAATATCACATCTTATTCTAAATATCAATCAACAGAATTATAACTGATGGTTTTATTGAAGCAATCAATCCAGGATATGCATCTCTCAAAACAGAATCAAAAACCGCTTTCTGAATTTGAATAGTGCGAGTCTATGAAACTATCACTCATTATCTAATCATGTTACCCAACTTAAGGCTCATTATGCTTCATCATTCAAATATCCATATGGAAACATAGCATTGTACTCATCCCTGATTAAACATCGTCAACGTACACAATACTATGACTCGTGCACTGAGAGAAAAACAAAAATCATTATTTATTGGCAGCAATAAAATGTTCCTCCGCGTAAATCGATTTACGATGTGAAATATGATATTAGTGAAGATAACCTCTGGAATCTACCAATTACTTACTTCAACCTGGCAACCATTTACTTTGAATTCATGATTATCCTTGTCATTACTAGCAGTGCATATTTCGGATTTTTCGCACCAAATACACGTTTTGTCTGGTGTTTTTGCATCTTCACATGTGTTAATCGAATTGTGTTTTGGACAATCTTCAGTGAAAAGATTGAAAGGATTGAATGTCAAGTTGTCAAACAAAAGGTAAGTGAATTACAAAACATATAATTATAACTCGACTATATGATGATAATGATTTCGGATCAAAGTGACTAGTTCATTCACTATGAATTTGTCATCACATTGAACGATGCGAAATTCAGTACGCTTTCAATGACAGTCACATTTCACGACAACATGTTGGAATTGAATGGAGATTCAGCGATATCGAATAACATTTTCTTCGACGACTATTGAAGTCGATCTGAACATTGGATTATGGAATGATTCTTTCAGTCGTCGTGATCTTATTTCAATAGTCTAACACGTGTTGAACTGAAAAGCAGTTGTGACTACTCACTGTTTATATTAATAAGAAAGAAAACACCTTCATACCATGAAAATCTCCAGTGTTTTTGATACTGTACAAGTATCTGCTGCTTATCATAAGTTGTAATCTGAACACGTGACTAATCTTTACCTTCAATTTGTTGAATGAAAAGGATAAAGTATAGTGTTTGGGAATGAAGATATTGTTTTCAAGGTAATTACAATTTCATAGAGTAGTTCTGTGATTTCATTACCTCAACAACATTCGATATCGCATGAACCAGTTGAAATAAAAATGGTCACTTCCATCCCATCCATCGTTCTGTCACATTTTGTTAAGGTATAGCTCACAGAAAAAAGAGGACTTCCATAGTAGTTCGAAATGTGTCCTTCATCATTCAAAATATTCAACGGCGACTCCACATGTAGTGCAACGTCGGTTGAGACTGAAAGCTGGATATTATACATGAAATTTTCTATTATATGAAAGGAAAGTGAAGCCTTCATATATGAAAATAGTCAACTTTCATAAAATAAGGTGAACATACCACCGAGAACTTCATGCTCCACCAACGTGCTACTTTGGATCCATTTTACAGGAACTATTATTTCGGCCCATGGATCAGCTTGCGTAATAAAATGTTCATAGGAAAAATATTGAAATTTCGTTTAGGAATCGATCGTTAAAAATATGCGAACGACATCACTACATATCCATTTGTACATTTACTATGAAAAAAATCCACATATGTCGATTATATTACTCGATATGTTAGTACAGACAGCGTCAGCAGACGGGGATTACGAATTTCTTCGATGATGGAGTTTAGCACAGAAAACGGAAACTACAAGAAAACGAATTCACGACAACAACCAAGGATGATGGTTGTTGAAATGAAAACGCACTACCCTCATATGATTTTGAGATGGTGGAGAAGAATTGTAACTCAGGTGGATGATTTTGATGGAGTTTTGTTCAGCTCAGAGAACGAAAGTCCATCAAAATGAAAATGCAGATAGTTGATTTAAATTTAGATAAATTCAGTAGTCCACTGTTCAGAACACCTGATCATCAACACCAGATGTTTTCAGGATGAGGTTGTACCATGGTCCTTTATCACACATAACACTACGATTTCGCTCCAAAATGTGTAAACACTTAATTGATGTTGAATTTTCAAACAACAGTAACGTCTGGACAATTAGTATACGAAAAGCATTCCGATCTTATTTCGCACAACTTTTGCCAGCACTACAACGACATTTCAATCAATTTGTTTTACGAACGAAACAACTAATTACTGTAGTCTGTCCGTGATATAGATTAAATCACCACGATAGACTTAAGCAAATTTCTGTGTTGACATAATGATTATTGAGGATAAAAGCTAAAAGTCGATTAACCATATGGGTCATTTTGAATCAGAATATAAATAATGTTTGTTACCTCCATTTTCGTCACACTTAATCGCACCAGTAAACCACGAAACCACGTCATCTTCCTGAAATTCCTTAGCAACCTGAAAAAATTGAGTGGAAATGCCAGTCAAGATCTGTCAACACATAACGACACACAATATAGCCATCTAACCGTTGGAAAAATATGTCATCGTTTGCATTAACTTATTCAAAGACAAAGATTCTTGTTCAAGATAATCGTACTGGTCTCGTCACTTTCTTCAGAAATTTGCTCTATCTAGTAAACAGAGATATCCTGACTCACATCAGTTGTCAACTTCAGTAAATTCTGCTGAATGATCTATTTACCATGAAATGAGGCGACATATCATAACATGATTATCTGTGCTTGTTCTTTCCATAACTATTGAAGGCACAAGCATTTCGTGGGAGCTAAACGTCTCTTGGAGAACGATCGAATTATGTTGCGCAACCTTTCTCTGGATTATGATTGTGGTTTATCATTCTGCGTCAACTTCGTCAAATTATGACACAAATTATGACAACTAATCACAATCACAGTAAAGTACTAAATACTGATACTCGAACAATTACACACTGAAAAGCGATCAAGGTTTCGGCAATTATTCTCTCAGATTATTCCACAATGACATTTTCAAACAGCTGATCTACGCGAGATGTAGTAATGTTTGACAGAATGAGACGGTGTCGAAAAGTACTCTAACGTACACTGTTTATCCTTAATGGGAGCTAAGACGTCAGAAGTTTTGTTGATAACATTTCACTTCTTATAATTCATTGTTTTTTAAGAGTGCTAGAATAAATGTGTCATTAGAAAGTTAATCATAGGATCGAATAGTCTGTTTGTACATCACAAAATTTTCATGTTCTATCGTGTTCAATGTATCTTGATGCATTCGACAGTATTTATATGCACGAAGTAAGAGAATAATCTGAAGCAGTTGGAACAAAGCTATATTATGATTCAATTGTGCAACTTACGTCATCAAAATAGAACGCTATCTTCCCATTCCGATATATCAAACTGGTTACCTTGAATTTAAAACCTGTGAACAGAAGACCGTCGATATGTAGAATTTGAGGGATAAGTTGTGATCATGTCATTATTAGATCAGACACTGTTTGTGCATACTCACAATGTGATCAAAAGTAAGCAAGCGTTTACTGTTTTATTTCAAACGTTTTCTTAATTTGAATTCGTGACAAATATAATCAACTGTAGGTCGTTTAAATGAAACGACCATGCATCCTTCAACAGGAATGAACGATAGTTAGTATCCCAGTCTGCATAGTAACCACGTTTTCTTATTGGAACAATAAATCCTCATGCTTCTGATTGTATCTGATAGGTTGAGAGGTGTTCACATTTGCTCAATATTCTCTAGAATTACCTTTAGTACACATAACATGAGTTGTGGAGTGTGTTTACAAATAAAATATGGCAACTAAATTGTTTATGCAACGCATTGGTTTATCAGTGTTAGGTAACGATGGAAAATGAGTAGCTTCAGATTAATCGTCATTGAGATTTCTTGATTTGATTGAATAAGATGTAAGAATGACTGTATGGTGTGTAACACAAATTTACATCTCTTGAAATACAGACTTCCAATGAAGTTCCACTGAGGCCTGATAACGAAAATATATCTCTTCATTCATTTATCCACGATTGAAACGTGGTTATGACCTGATTTATCCATACTGATTTATTCGTTGCATTTCAAATCTAGTTTGTTTCTGTTAACGTCAACTGCTTTCTAATTCTCAATCAATATGCTTAAACAATCAACGGGGGTTCACTGTGATACTTTTATCAGTATTTAAAAAGAACACAATTAAGCAAACAATTACAATGAATGGTCAACATTACCGTTTTTAGAATAAAACTGTCTGATAGCCAATAATTCCTCTGAAATAATGAAAGCAAAATAAAGTCGTGTATATTGAATATCCGCCTATCGTGATACATATTAACAAAGCATAAGTTAAGACACGTTTGATCATCTTATTTTTCGAGATTTGAATGAAGCGGTTCAATTAAATGGGAGTTTCAATGATCCTAACTATTATATCAATGACATGATTGGGGTTTCTATCCAATGAACTATGAAGAATGTCGAAATTATGAAACACGGGTTGAAAAAGCTTTCAGATAACCAAAAGACCGGTAATAACTATATGACATTACACATACACACAATTGAATTAACTACTGCACAGTAATGCTAACACGTTGTCATGAATTCCGATAACTGAACAAAATGGCTATAAATCATATGATGTTCAGGGGGCTCGACTTCGAATCGATCAATTTCTAGTAGAGAAATATTTGTGGTAGTTCGTAAATTGCATGCTTGAGGAAGAGAATTTCATGATCATGCGAATGTGATAGCTGAGAATGTGTGAGATAATCAATGGTCTGCAGACAGTAACTCGAAGGTACTAAACTTTTATGAATTAAGCAAGTGACAGAAAATATTTAGAGGACATCAATGGTTATTTGATAGTTTATATGCTTCAATGATCCTAACTTATTTCTCATACAACATCGCTTTTTGTTGTACCTGTGATCATTTTGATTCTTTAAATCTACCAAGAAGTGATATATTGACTAGACATCTGTTTTATGGTAGTTTTAACAGACTGGTCAGTAGGTAGTTTCAACCTTAGCACACACATAATTCAATTAATCATTTCTACTCAATGAATTTGTGTCCATTTTTAGGTAGATCACTGTATACTGGTCAACCCCTATGAAGTAGTCAAGTTAAATATTGAATCCTTTATGCAAAATATAAGTGATAATTAAAACAAAATATTATTGATGAACTCACTTCCATTTGAAATTTCAAAGTTGTTCATATAAATGCCTTTCAAAGAATTGTCTATTTCTCCTACGATTTCTTCTTTGTACATACGTATCGTACCTGTGTTTATCGAACGAAAACATGAAATTTCATAATTAATCTGCGGTGAATTAATGACAGTCTTTGAAATTAACTGGAAACTAAAATAAACCACATAAAGTGTAGTTAGTCTGCTGTAAGGCGTCAAACTATTTACAACTTGAACAAAATAAGATATCAGCAGTAGTTAGGAATGTTAAAGAAGCACAAAACTGAATTACTGGAGAAATTAAATCAACTTTGATTCATGGAATGATGTGTGTGTAAACAAAATTTAGTAACGATTTTAGTTCAAAGAAAATGATGCTCTTACCAAAAAGGTCTATGTGGAGCCTTTTAACGTCATTACCGTAAAATTTAATCAAGAATGCTGGAACAACAGACTGAAAATTTGCAAACATATGGATTAGTACCTACATTGCCAAATGCAGTTAACTCACCTCACCAATATCCACCTTCTCAAACCTGTCATTTGAAACTGGAGGAGACTGATTTAGGCGTATTAACTGAGAGTAGTAGTAATTATGAGACTAAATATGTGAATTGAAACCTGACTGATTACTTACATATTCATAGGAATCATTCCCAAATATCACTTTTGTGTAATTCCCTAATTCCGGTTTTGTGCAAATTTCATGGCAATTGATAAACCTCGAAATCATGAAGATTATCGAGTAGACAGTGATCAATTGACAGAATAACAGAGTATATCTAAAATGGTTCAGATTAACAAACCAGTCTTATTCCATTGAAACAAATTACAATTCATATAATACACTCATTAGCCTTAACTGTAAAGCCAACACTCACCTCATTTTCTTCTTCCAAATGTTAATAATTGCTGTTAGAAGCTGTAGAGTTTATATAGATTTTTAAATGTTTGTCTGTGTTTACCTTTATGTTTGATTCCAAGTGATCATGAAGACGATCTATTTTAATTACATCATATGATTATTCTTGACCAATCAATGTGGTAGATGAAGTCATCGTTCTGCCATATTGCTTTAGCTATCGTGAAACATCGGCTAGAATTCATCCATGGTTGGTTGAAATTCCTGGCCTCTATTGATAAAAACTATTGTGAATATGATTAACAATACTTCAGTCTAAGTGATTGGTTTGTTCGTAGTCCAAAATATGTGCTTATATTTCACGAACAAACATTTTGTTGCTTGTAAGAATCAATGATTAATATACTTTCATCACCACATTCCATCTCTATTCTCTATTGTGTATGATGAACGTTATATGAATGTTAGTCAGAATAATAAACACACTGCTTACTAATAATACGTTGTGTCTATTTGACTGACATTCACCAACACACACACAAAGTAAGTACGAGCGAAATTCTCATATTACAAAATATGACCACTTTTCTAAAAACAAAATGAAGTTGAAACGAACTATTTAGCTGTCCATCAATAGAATGTCTTGCTTCAGCTATGAATGATTACTGTAACAATTTACCATCTGATTTCAAACCAGTTTTGTGGGTCTTCTTCATCGAAGCATCTAGTTTACACGTACTTAGTTTTTCAATCAATGGAACTCCCATTACTGATCCCTAGTCTTTGAGACTCGATTAGTTGTAACTTTCTGTGTATATTTGTCTATGTGACTGTGGTGAATCATCCTGACTGTAGTAGTTTGTGGATGATATCGAATGTCGACCACCGCAGGTATCTAGATGAGGTATCCTTCTTTATAGAACTTTCGCACTTGTTTTTTTCCCAAATCGTCTTGAATAGAAGGTGAAGCATGTTTGCAGTTATTTCAATGTCTGACTTCCGTGTTTCAGCTGGTATCTTGTCAGGTGCTGCTGCTTTCCCATTCCTGATTTGTCTAAAGATCATCTTGATTTCTTTGACCGTTGACGGAGTGTCATCTATTTGAAGGTTTGTATGTGCTGCTTCGATGTCAGCTTGATTCAATAGGGCTTATCTATTTAGCTGGTTCTCGAATTATTCTACCCATCTCTTCCTCTATTTTTCAATCTTCGTGATTTCCTTTCCTTCTTTGTTCTTGACTGGTCTCTCCGGTTTAGTACATCTCTCTGATAATTTCTTCGTTGTATCATATTTCTTTCCCTTGCAGCTTTTTCTACTGTCGTTGCTTGTTCTCCTATGTATTTAGGCTTGTCGGCTTTAATACTCTTCTGCACTTAGTTGTTTGCTTCCGTGTATTCTGCTTGTGCCTTGATTTTCTCTTCTCGTGTCTGACTGTTGTTAATCGCCGTTTTCTTGTTCTCCTTTCTGTGTTTTACCAACTAGTGTTACCTACGGACACTCTGGGAGGAGGTATGTGGAGAAAGGCTCAATAAACCAAATTTTCACAAACTGTACATTTATCACTGAACGATTGTACTGGTTGTTTAGGTGTATGACCCTGAATGCTTACTTTCTTCCTTCCATTTTTTAAACCAACATAGCACGGCATTGTTAACTGCTGATAAATTAATACACTCTTATACACACGTCTCTTGTTCTACAACGCTTGTGGAAATGATAACTGAACTATTAATTAACTATCATCTCTATTTATAGACTGTTGTAACATTCACATTACGTTCAACGTTCGGTTATACTACTGGAGCTATATAAACCTAACGGGAATTATTATTTACCTATAAGTGTGGATTCTGGTACCAAACTCAAGTCCTTTAGTATTCACTCTCAAATCATCGTCAAACACTACTGAAAACATTTTAAGTTTAGTCAATGATAGACTCTCAACATATGGTGCTAATAATCCAAGAGTCTGGTTTGCTCAAATAGAAGCATTATTCATGGCTAGAGGCATACGTTCACAGGCAACAAAGTATGCTTATGTAGTTGACGCACTCCTCATTACAATAGCTACTGAGATTGTGGATCTAATTGACCAGGTGCCTGAGACTGAACCATATGATAACATAAAAGCAGCTGTATTTCAACGCACATAAGTCTCAGATGAGAAAACACTTCAACCATTGCGAGTTGGGAGACGAAAGGCCATCACATCTGTTAAGACACATGAAACAGCTAGCATGTTCAAATAAGCTAGATGAAACACTGCTGAGACTATTGTAGTTTCAAAGTCTACCGCATAATGAAAGGCAAATCCTCAGCGTATCAGAAAATTCGGTTAACCTCAATGATTTAGCAAATATGGCCGACGAAATGATGGAAATTTACACTGAGAGCCATTGGGTAAACTTCGTACAACCCTCTGAAACAGCAGATACAATTTTTTTAGCTTTTTTCCAACAGCAGTTAACGCAACTGACGAACCAACTAGCTGCATTACAAACAACAATTGCAACAGTTCAACCTAGACAACTCAGATCCCCTTCCAGACGGAGATCTTTTTCCAGGCAGCGTTCTCCTAAACAAAACTCCGAATTCTGTTGGTATCAAAAAAATACGGCACTAAGGACCGGCGTTGCACACGTCCATGCATACCTCCTTCAACTAATACGGAGGACCAGGGAAACGGCCCGGCCAGACAATATTGGCGGCGCACGTTTCAGGCCACTACACAACCTGTCTCTTCCACATCCGGGATCATATTTCTGGCTAGGACTTTTTAGTCGGTACTGGAGCAGAAATCAGCGATCTCACGCTACATCTCTCACAACGACGACACATTGAGTGTACTAAATTGTCACTCATCGTGGCCCATGACACGGTGATTAAAACTTGTGGGGAACAATCGTTATTCTTAGACCTCGGCCTCCGTAGAACATTCACACGGGTGTTTATAGTAGCTCAACTCAAACAACTGATCCTCAGAGCTGTTATCACTTGTGGCCGAGTGTATGCTTCGTTAACGTATGACGTGATAAAAACCGCCAATCAGAGTGGAGTGAATTATCGATGAGAGCAATGATACAAAAAAACTATCAAGTCAACAGGTTAAAAACATAAAAACTATCGACTACTGAAAGGTGACCCTAACAGTTCGTGCATATTCAATATTGTCAGTATAGTGTTGTGGAGATTGTTGAGTTTTTGAATGATTCTGAGAGTTCTAGTGAGGAGCCGTGACTAATGGAAATAATCCTGCTAACACAGAAGCCGTCTCAGTGATCCACAAGCTATACATTTATCATATGTATTCATTTGTTTAAATATCCACATAGATGTTTAGAACTGAGGTTAATCAGTCTTTTTATGTAAGTATATACTGTACGGATTCTTTCGACAGTACCATTAAGTCACAAGTATTATAATCAGAGTTGAATAGTGGCTACCAGCAGGATGCATAACACGCGTTTCATCCTATGTAGAACTCGTCAGGTGGATGTACCTACTTCCCAAGGTTGATGTTTGTAAGTAAAACTGATAATCGTTGTGTTTAGTAAAAATGTATATTATCAACTATAATAATAGTAAATACAAGCAAACGGTATCATCATCCAAAAACAACTACACAAAGTTTTACCAACAACCAACACGTACACACAAACACACATATACACTTCACTTATAACCTTCTATAAATAAAATAGTGAATACAATGCAAAATAAGCTTGAATGTGTGTGTGTGCATATGTAATGGAAGATTGGTAACTAGTGGGTAAATAGATGTATATTAATATATGATAGTCAGTGTAAAACATAACAAACCAGCCAAAGTTCTTTCACACAGCATAAATATAGTACTAATAATAACAGTAATAGTAGTGTTAAATATGATCTTTGAAAAAGAGACGAACAATATTGTTCGCTTATATATGTTGTTCTAAATCACAATATGGGAATTTTTCAAATTTTGAAATCACGTGGGGATCCGATTGCATTTAAGGTACTCAATGAGTTCCTGAAGTTTAATGCTCGTCTCACAGAAGCGAAAACGTCATTGGAGTTTATTAATGATTGTATACGGACTGATAGATATCCTAAAACATATTGGAAATCGTTACGCCGGAACAAAATTTATCCTAATTCTCGAACCCTTAAACGACAGGCAATTAACCAGACAGATTCATTAAAAATGTACATAAACAATCTGGAAAGAAATCTTTCACAAAGAGGATCTACGGTAGATAACCTACCACCACAAATAAAATCACAATTTATGGATTATACTAACATGGTAGCGAAAAGTAGATCAGAGAAATTAGAGAGAAAACTAATTCAGTCACTGGGACATGATAAACCTGAAAGAAAATTTCCTATGGACCCTGAGCGGTACGTTCATAACTTTTCTAGTGTTACGTTAGACAGATTACAATTAGAGGCTTTGTCGCTCGGCCCTAGATTTTGTGACTATAGGAATAAAATAAATCAACTTGATACAGATGTGCAGTTTGAAAACTTATTTACACAAACAACAGATTTGGTCCCTACCGCTCCTGATGAACTTACTAGGTTTAAGACCACATTGGTGGACATCTGCCAACAATTCAAGAATAGTAAATATACTGTAAAAAATCCACTTACCAAACAGCATCGAGACGCTTTACATATACTTAAGAAAGATAACACTCTAACCATGAGCAAGCCTGACAAAGGAGGAGGTCTAGTTCTAATGGACAAAGCCAATTACATCGATAAAATGAACTCGATTTTGAATGACACGACTAAGTTTCAGAAACTCAACGACGTAAAAGACATAAATATTAAAACAGAGAAAATGTTGATTAATTCACTCAATGAATTAAAAAATAAAGGAATAATCACTCCGAGTATACACGTTTCACTTAAACCCACCGGATCGAACATGCCACGATTACATGGTCTACCCAAAGTTCACAAGGCAGGTCTTCCGCTTCGTCCAGTTTTAGACATGTATAATTCACCTTACCATAAAACTGCAAAGTGGCTAGTTCAAATCCTGGAACCCTTACACAAACTAGTCGTCAACAGAAGCGTGAAAGACGTTTTTGATTTCATTTCGAAGGTGGAACATTTGAACTTAAGTGGTAAACGGATGATATCTTTAGATGTAGCTTCCCTGTTCACCAACGTTCCACTAACTGAAACTATTGATTTTGTGTGTCAACAATTGCATGAAAAACAAATCAATGTCGGAATTCCGGAGGTCAGTCTTAAAGAGTTACTTTTGAAATGTACAATGAATGTTCATTTTGTCTTTAATAATACATATTATAGACAAGTTGATGGTATAGCGATGGGTTCACCTCTAGGTCCTATCCTAGCGGACTTTTTTCTTGCGAAACTAGAGAATGGACCCCTCAAAGATGTTATCAACAAGCTTGACTTCTATTGTCGGTACGTTGATGACACTTTTATTATCGTGGATCAGGACATAGGCAAAGTCGAACTACTCGAACAGTTTAATAATAAACATCAAGCTATTAAATTCACATGTGAAGAGGAAATAGATAATAAATTAAATTTCCTTGACGTATTGTTAATAAAAAAGCGAACGGTTCCATCAGTAGAAGTTTGTTTAGGAAAAGCTCTTCATCTAGCCAGTACACGCACTTCTTAAGCTTCGTACCTATTTACTATAAAAGGAACCTAGTCAAATGTCTGGCAAATAGAGCTAGGAAGATTTGCTCAGTCGATTCTATCAACAATGAGCTAGAGGTTATCCATAATATGTTGATTGAAAGGGGTTATCCACAAGGATTCCTGAATAAACAGTTACATTCAACAAATAAGAAAATAAAGATATCAACAGCCGCGAAGAAACCACTCTTCCTGAAACTACAATTCAACGGCGATTTAGCTGATGATGTACTACGGGATAGACTGACTAAAGCAGTTAAGAGAGCGTTTAATGCTGCCGATCTCGTTCTTTCTTACTCGACACGATCTATGGTGATTCCCCAACTAAAGGACAAATTGCCTGGTTATGCCACTTCTATGTGTATCTATAAATTCAGCTGCTCCTGTGGAGAAAGCTATATTGGGCGCACTACCAGACAATTGAACCAAAGAGTTAGTGAACACCTCCCTTCGTGGTTAGGAAAAGGTATGGTCAAGTCGATACGGAGCTCGATTCTTTCACACTTGATTGATAGCGGTCATGAAGTTGACAGAAACCAGTCTTTTAAAGTTATTTATCGTATTTCTACTACTTTTCCTTATGGTGTACGATCTCGTCTCCTACACATAGCAGAAGCTATAGGAATTCGATCCAACAACCCAAGTCTTTGTGTTCATAAGAAATTTGTAACACCCTTATCTCTACCTTGGCCTTAATAAATAATTTTATTTTCCATACACTTTCTTAGTTTATTTTTTCTTAACCCCCCTATCAATTATTTACTTATAATTTTTTCTAATATTCGCTTCACGGTCTAATTATCTGAACACTTCCTTCTTATTACGTAATCTTATAATTTCTATGAATGTTATTTCAGTGTCTATATTCTTTTTTCTAATCATTGACCTATTTCCCTTATTATGTAACATTAATTCAAGCCTTTTATTATTCTTATCACAACTAGTACACCTGTCATTACACTACCAATTTGTACTTTTCACTTATTATTAATTTTGATTATGTAATCTATTCCACTGTTATCATTGACTCATAAACTGCCTTGATTGGTTTAATAATTTCGTATATGTGTATAAATATTACTGTATATTAGAGTAAAGCCTGATGAGGATCTAATCGAAAACAATATTGTTCGCTTATATATGTTGTTCTAAAATGTATATTATCAACTATAACAATAGTAAATACAAGCAAACGGTATCATCACTGAGATGAATGGAAAAATTTTTCTTTTAAAGAAAAAAACAACTACACTAAGTTTCACCAACAACCAACACGTACACACAAACACACATATACACTTCACTTATAACCTTCTATAAATAAAATAGTGAATACAATGCAAAATAAGCTTGAATGTGTGTGTGTGCATATGTAATGGAAGATTGGTAACTAGTGGGTAAATAGATGTATATTAATATATGGTAGTCAGTGTAAAACATAACAAACCAGCCAAAGTTCTTTCACACAGCATAAATATAGTACCAATAATAACAGTAATAGTAGTGTTAAATATCATCATCATCATCATCATCTACATCATCATCATCATCTACATCATCATCATCATCATCTACATCATCTGCATCATCTACATCATCTGCATCATCTGCATTATCTACATCATCATCATCATCATCATCATCATCGTTACTACGACAGATGAAACAACAGTGTAATGTATACTAATATTACTGTTGCTATATCTACTTCTAATAAGGCACATTCATCAAATAAGCAGTAAATACATAGATGAGAAACTCCGCCTGCAGCTCCTTTAAAGTTACTGCCGGTCCCAAGCCCGGGTAAAGGAGGAAGGTTGGGCATAGGGTTAACGACCCCATCCTGAAGAAAAACTAACTCGCTAAAAGAACACTAACCAGAAAAAATAATTCAAACCATTTAAACTCTGCCCTGGGAGTTGAAGGAATAAGCAGATATGAAAAAGATGAATAACAACTGGAAAGAACTGGAAAAAATATTGCCCAGGACAGAGTTGGGTGAAGAATGCTGGTGGGCGGTCTATGCTCTTCCCCGAGGGATAACAGGCGTAAGTAGGTAAGTAACATATATAGGAGGGAAGGAAGTAGACAAAGTTAGAATGAACAAGAAAATTGGAAACAAAGCCTGAACAATGTGATTATTACTGTATTGTATTGTGATTTCTTCTTGTTACTGTATACCATAGGGACTGTTGCATATGAAATAAAAGTGACTAAAAGTTAAAATGTGTTGACAGTAAACAAAAGTGGTCGGTTGAAGCTGAACAAGTAACCAGGAGTTTAAAAAAACAAGATCGATATCAACATATGGAAGACATTTCCTGGATAGGGTTAAATTAACTGATTGATAAACAAGTAAATAAAAATGCATAAAGGCTAGGGGAATACAAATGGAGAAGATACAAACAAACTACAGCTGTATTTATTTGGTTTACTTTTAGGAGTAATTTGGAAAGCATCCGAACACATATAGGGATAAGGGAAAATCAACACTTCGTTGGTTTTTTTTGTTGTGGTGGTGGTGGTGATGACTTGATTTCCTTGTCCAAACAACTGACTTATTCATTTCTCTCATTCAATGTATCGTATTTATCGATTATTCAGAGATTGGATTTTTAGAATTCCTTGATGATGTCGCTGAAAAATTGAGATGAGTATTTATTAGAAATTGCATCATTTAAACTTGGCACAGTAATTGATGAAAGTTATTCAATTTAAAATGGACTGAGATATGATTTGGAAGAAGACTGACATTATTGTTTCGTTCTGTAGTTATTTTATTATTGTACTACTTAAACGAATCGTATAGATGAGTATCCAACTTTTCCAATACAGTTTCCTAGTTATTCTTAGTCTGTTTATTCACGTATCAGTTCGGATTCCAGTATAGGTAGTATGTATATACATATCTGATCAGACGAACGCAGAATGTAACAATAAGCTGAGGTAAAACAAATAGATTGTAACTAACAGTGAAATCCAAGACGTGCATTTCGTCCTACTTGAGACTCATCAGCTGGATGCACCCGTTGTGAGTACCAACAACTAAATAGTCTAAATCGTTTCAGAAAGGGGTTTTGTGGAGAATTTAGTAATTTCATATAGTTGAGATCATGAGACAATTGAAACTAGACCACCATGAAAAACCTGGAAGCACTGGACGGCCGTCTATCTGTCAAGTGCTCTGGCGCAAGACTGGTAGGTCCTGAGTTCGAATCTCACAAGTCGGGATCGTGGATGCGCACTGCTGAGGAGTCCCACAATAGGACAAAACGGCCGTCCAGTGCTTCCAGGTTTTCCATGGTGGTCTAGCTTCAATTGGCTCATGATCTCAACTATATAAATCATTTCAAATTGAGTCAGTAACTCTAGGCTTTTAATAAAATTCCGGTTGGATTTTTTGACAAGTTAGAAGAATAGCATTGAGGAGACTGTGGTTTACATTTTGATGGATTTTCCCTTCTGTTTCTTAAACCAGCCATTCAATTATATCAACAGTTCTATAAACTAATTCTTTCTACTTATATGAAATCTTTTTTTACTACCATTGTAGTAAGTGCTTCCACGAATTTAGTTTTCATCTTATTGTGCTAATCAAGTATAACAATTTGGACCGATGTACATATGTGCCTGGTTCTACGTTGTAGATGACTGACGGGCAGAAAGGATTTGTTGATATTTTTTAATTTTTAGCAGTTTGTGTAACAGTTCAGTGGTTTAAAGGTGTAGTGCTCAGTATAAGACATGAATGTACAGAGTTTGATACACAGTGGGATCTGCAAGGCCTTTACTATTTTCAAGCACCACTGCGCTCGGCATAGAATATTTCATGTACTTCTTACTTAAAAAGCACCTAAAACCATGTGATACTTCCAATTGAAAGCCTATACAGTTTCCTTAGGCAAATCTCTCGTGTAAATGGATAAACTTTAATGAATTATAAAAAGCTCAAAAGTCACTGTTATAACGCAAGTATGCCGTCGCCAATTGTTATAAACGTAAAGAAAGAGGATGCTGATTATAACGCTGGGGGTTTCTGGTTATAACAGTCCTTTCACTTTCTACACGTATGTGGGACGTTAAATTACCTTAGACGAATATCTACACTAGATTCCCACCCAGTGTCTATTCTACAGGACTTCAACAGAACTCAGATCAAGAACACGAGATTAGCCTGACTATAACGTCAATATATTTCACACCAAAATCCGACACACAGAACAGTCAATCAATAAGTGTCCATCAACAAGGAACAGTCAATACATAATAAGGATAGGGGAATATATATAACACACATAACACCTGTCATCCTATCTAATGTCTGACTCATCAAGACAACCAATCACTGTCATTCTCGCCCACACATCAGTCACTAACTTCGCAAGGATGATAGTGTAAATATATACTAAATGAAGATAATGAGTTACAGTATTATCTTTCTTTAACTGCTAGTCAAAGGAACTTAATGACTCGTTATCTTGATGCTGGTTATTTTTCTAGTCATTTAGTAAACGGGCTACTCCAATGTGGAAAGTAATTTCTCCAAAACATTTAATCTCAAGTGTATGGAAGTTACTTACAACTGTCTATCATGAAAATGTAGGTGTAGCACAAATAGACCGTCAAAGCAAATCAATAACACAAATACAGTAAGAGGTAGAGATTAAAACATAGTACATTCAAGTTCGTAACATTTACACACTAAACAAATGGAAGTCACTGGAAACATTGTAGATAACTTTAGCAGAGAAAAAAGAGGAGCATAAACTTTCTACGAAGAGTGTTTGTTTGTTTTTTCTTTGAATGTTTGGGATTAAAGCCAATGAGTGAATTAATGACAGACTATAAGGTTTGAACTCTATTCTATTTAATTTAGTTAGAAAGAGACGAGGTAGAACCTGACATAAACTTCTGTTAGCCATCTTCATTGATCAACTACAGGTTTATGCATTTAATTTTAAGCTACAATGTTTATCTGAGGAATAGAGATGCTACAAGCCAGTGGCTTAAATCATAATACAAGGAACAGAGTTCGAACTTGGAATGTAAAAAGTTTAAATATTGGATGTTCTAACAATTACATTGCTGCTTTACAAATGTATCCAAGGTTACCAATAGTGCAAAAGTGAACGTTCATCCCCTATTCGTCGCAGAAACTAGATCTCTTTGTTTCGTTTTCTGACATGTTTGTCATAACTGTATAAGTCCATTGGATTAATTACACATTTTTAATATACAATAAAGGATGGTGATTCACAGATTACACAGTATAAGTGAGTCAATTTTGACGGTATTGTTAAAACTGCCGTTGACCAATGACAGGTTCGTCCGCCATTCGTCCCATCAGGATACTGGAGCCCATGTGCACCATTGGTTTGGAATGAGGGTTTTCCAACTCCCCTAGGTGGACCCTCCGTGTCCACCAACCCGGTTAAAGCGCCGGACATTCGCTTTTCGTCCTCTCACTTTTGTAAACAACACCGGTGCCACGAGAAGTCAGTGAGTAGGACTTCCCTGGCAGAGGCTATATATTCGCTGGCCATGTGAGAGCATGTCGAGAGGGAGAGTAGACTCTCCCCACTCTCGGCCGTACCAGGGCATTTGGGGGCTAAATCGAACTGTCAGTCTGACTAGTACACTAGTCAAATTATTTAAAAAATAATTTGAGCCATGCTAATAAGTTATGCAAAATAATAAAATCTGCTGACTACTGAGTAACACAGATTCCGGGATAGACACGCTTAGCTAACTTGGCAGCTGCAAGAGAAAATTGGACAGAAGTTCAAGATAGTTGTTTGTCTATTGATATGATATTCACAGATTTTAGCATGGAACTTGATAAAGTGCCTGAATTAGGGCTAATGTAGATCTTCAGATTTGGAATAATATGTACCATACAAGAGTGGATAAGAAACTTCATCGGTAACCGGAGACAGAGAATGGGGTAGAGGGGACATCATTTGGATGGCAACCGGCTGAAAGTGTACACCAAGGGACTATCTTAGGTCCCCCTTTCTCAAATTTGTCTCAATAAATTTTTAATACTGTTTAATTCGTCAACACTGTTGTTTGCAGATGATGCAAAGTCTGGAGAATAATACGTAGTGAAGCTGACAATCTTGATCCCCAGATTGACTTAAACTAATTAATTAGATGGTCCCGAACTTGTGGTTTAGAGATTGATTCTAAAAATTGAGCCAATGCACAATGGACAAAACAACGGCCGCTAGTATGCCGTCAACAGTGAGCCGCTTCCACGAGTGCAGGAATAATATATAATATGATATATGTTAATAATAATATAATAGTGTTAGAGGTCATCCAATCAGATGACAATAGTGTGATTTTGAAGCAAGAAAATATCTATATGCCCAGCACCTAGACACACTGGGTAAGGACTAACAACACCACTCGGTTGCCTAAAATGTCAAGGTAGAGTGGGGTTCGAATCTATGATCCTTCGGTTGAAAGTCGAGTGCTTTAACTGCTAAATGTCATTACTTTTGGTCTATAATCAATATTTTCATCTTTCCACACCGGTTATACAAAGGGCTGAGACTTTACATACTCAAACCACATCTGTCTGGACCCAATATTCACCCCTTTTATAAGGTATGATGTAACTATGTTGGTGACTAAGCGTAAGTATATGACCTATTTCATCAGGATTGCACGTTTTCTTAGGCGGATTGGGTGTATAAGAGATAGTTATAGGGACAAAACACGTGGAATAGGAAAACATACAATTTAGTAACGTAAGTATTAATGAGTGCGGAAACCTAGTGTTCAACGTTTTGTTCAGTCTTGAGTAATCAGGATATATTACATTTCTGACTTCATAACCTGACAGTTAATTAGCCGGTAGGTAACCTGCTCGCTACATATATTTAATTCTTTATTGGCTTCTAAATTTGCGTGCTACGTTCTCTGAGTTATCCTCTGGAAGAAAAAAGGGGTATATCGGTTTCAAAACCAACTTAAGCATATATTAAAATCAGAGCAGCTTCCTATTCGCTATAAAACAGTGTTAAAGCGTCTAACTTATAAGTTTGAGTTACAAATGGTGAGCAACACTGCCTGAAACCTACTAGAGTAGCCGTCTTCTGTACTTCTGAAGAATTTAAGTCACCTCATTATTAAGAGCTTTTATCCTGTGCATAATTTACACATCTGAGCACCACCAGAACTTTATAAGTCGTGATAAAAATGATCTATGCTACTTTTTCTGCTTAATCTAAACGAAATCATATTGTCAATCTAAGTAATCTAGGGTTATTTACTTCAAGCGCATGCTTTTCGAACGGAAAGTTCAGTCTTTAAAGTGATTTGCACTCCTCAAACTTTTTCTGTGTTCTTATGCATAAAAAGTGCCATTTCTGATCACGCGAATCTATTTTGAGCTATACGTTCGGTAGATAACTTTTTTTAGTTCCACCCAACTTAATAGTTAACTGTGGTTTTTCCTCAGCCTACTATCGGTTTTTTTTAGTTTTTCACGTAAAGGCTAGTTTTAGTTTACCGTAACCCGTTTTTATCCACTTTTGCCCATTTTGGTGTACCGTGTTTCCTTTAACGGTTCTAGATTTACTGCTTGTATTTATAACACAGTTTATATCAATAGTCATGAGAAATTCATGCAAATGACCTGGTTGCCCTTTTGTTGTTACATATAGCACGCAGTGCGACAACTGCAAAGGTCGGTTCCACGAAGCGTGTACAGATCTAACAGCAGCTCTCTATAGTAGACTCAGCAAGTCGCATCGTAGGTGAGTATGCGTTATGTGCAACACGGATACCGTAGTTTTGCTGAGTAACACCATTGCCCTACTAACAGATCTGAGGAACAAGACTAAAAACTTGGTAAGTGACAGTCATACAACCGGTAGAAAACACAGGAAAGCGCAGTGTAATTAAGAAGAGGGGTATCGATAGGTCTACTATCGATGAAGCAGGTAACAGCAGTAGTGATGACATTCTGAAACTCAGCACCATCATAACGTCGACGGTATTAGACTCCCTTAATAAACTTGGGTCGCCCAGCACAGAGTCCTTGAATGCAACGGTGGTTCCCAGAAGCTCTGTAGGTTATTATACCCACGTTAACAGAGTTAAAAAGGACCTTGCGCCAACGTCCAAGCTGAACATTCCGAGTATTGCACGGTAATCACGGTAATCCACAAGCCAAAACTGAAGTTTCCCAAATACTGGGTCCTAATGGTCCGACTGATAACGACGGTGGTGCCGCTAATCTTTTGGCTGAACAGTACTATCGAACATTTCAATCGACCCACATCAACTACACTGATGAAAGCTTTACCTGCACCTACACAGGACCTTCTAAAGTGGACCTGAGCGCTGACCTGGTGTTCCGTAAACAACAGCACATAAGAAAAGACACTTCTCTTGATCCGGATATGGTTTATTCCGCTATACTGAAGGAAATAGCTACAATTCTAGCCACACCACCTATCGTGATGTTTTCACACTCCACAAGCTGAGGCAAGCTACCGGAAATTTGGGAGCTGGCTCACATCACACTAATTTTCAAAGGAGGTCGACTCAGCGAACCCTCAAGCTACCGACCGATGACACTTCTCTCCATACGCTGTAAAATTATGGATTACCTGATATGCGATGGTATACACGAATACTTAATATACCTAAAGTTCTCACCCCAGCAGCATGGTTTCAGGAAGAGTCACACTTGCATAACCAACCTGCTGATTGCGGTGGACAGATGGACAAGCATCTTTGATCGTAAGGGGAAGGTTGGCGTTATTTACTTTGATTTACCCAAAGCTTTTGATAGGATCAACTACATATGTCTTATCACCAAGCTTAGACGATTGAGTATCATACCCCCTCTGATCGACTGGCTCACTTCATATCTAGAAAACCGACATTTTAAGGTCAGAGTTAGCTTCACTCTCTCTCAGGCTATGGAATTTCCTGATGGGTTCCCCCAGGGCTCAATACTAGGACCTCTTCTCTTCGTGATTTATATAAGTGACCTTCCAAAGGAAGTGTCGTCTGACTTATTTCTTTCTGCTGACGATATGAAACTTTGGAGAGAGATGCTCAACCAAGAGGATATACCGGCGCTTCAAGAGGATCTTACTCGACTTCAGTACTAGGCAGACGAAAACGGACTTGCCTCTAACATTTCAAAATGTTAAGTAGTTCATCTGAGACATGTTGCGGACTACAACTACAACTTTGGAAACTCCTCCATAGAGGTTTCCCAAGTCGAAAATGAATTAGGAGTGTTGTAACCCTACAACTAGAAGTCGTACGCTAACTGTGACAAAGATGCCTTTCAAGCAAATCTTACACCTTTAACATCGAAGCGCTTTTTGGCCAATTTGTCGGTAGAACTCTCCATATAATCTTCAACAGTTGGGAAATATAGTATTTCCTCCCTCCCTCCAAAAGGATAAGGACACTGTGGAACGTATCCAACGTTGAGCCACGAAATCAGTTTGGGGACTCAAATTCAAACTTTATGAAGAGCGCATTCAATCAATTAACCTTTACCCGTTAGAGTATAGGCATCTTAGAGGTGACAGTATCCTTAACAATTCTGGTCATCCCTTTAAACATCTACTTAAGCTTAGTCACAATACTATCCTAAGGGGTAACACACAGAAACCGGAGACCCAACATAGCAGAACGGACTGTAGACACAACTTCTACTCAGTAAGAGTTGTCGAATGCTGGAATTCGCTGCCGATTGAGCTAGTCCAAGCGACTTCGCAGGAGTCCTTAAGGAGGAAACTAGACCTATTCTTAATAACTAAGGATAACATTTTATTATGATTTACCAATTTCTTTTTTCCTCTGTTATCGTTATTATACCAAGGTTCTTGCCTGGAGGTATTATTAATCCACTGCTACTAGACACGGAAGCCCGTTAAGCGAAAGCTTCTTCTATGCCGTCCCCAACAATTTGAAACTTACAGTGAACTGACGAAAGGTATGTATTCCGTGCTTCCCCTCAGATGTCGAGGTTTTCACAATCTAGTCAACCACTAGAAGAAAGAGAAAGGGGGAGAGTAAACTGCCTTGTCTGTCTCCAGTTCTTACTGGGAATGCATCTGTCAGAATCTGTCAATAACTTGTCTACCAAGGTTAAAGTGAAGTTTTCACTGGTTCAAGGTGTTACAGGGTCTACAATGACAACAATTAATGAACCGGAAACGGACTTCCGATTGTTCTGACCATAACACTGTTGTATAATCTAGCTATGGTGAGTATGTAGACGTCCAACAAACAGAACTTAAACCCAAGCGTTTTTGACTAGTAAGATTTTAAACCGACTGATTATTTGGCTGATCAGGTTATGAACCATCGTCAGGAAGATACAAGTATTTATAAATGATTGTCTATGCAAGATACTCAATGTCCGTTGGCAGGATAACATTAGCAACAGCGTTTTACGGGAGAGGACAAACCAGCTTCCAGCTGAAGAGGAAAATAGGAGACGTTGGAAGTGTATATGACAGAAATTGAGAAAATCATCAACCCGCATCACTAGGCAAGCGCTTAATGCATAGATAAGCATCAGAAACAACTTTGAACATACAATACACAATGTCCAATTCATTGGTTGTTTGTATCGATAACCACTGTTTGCATGTTCAGCTAAATTGACCGGTGGTGACCATCCATTTCAAAAATGGCTGCGAAAGCGTTTTTCGATATTAAGGCCGGTGATGAACGATTGGGGAGGATTATATTTGAGGTAATTATAGTCTTACTCAAAGCATTATTTCTCAGCTATTCAATGATGTTCCAGATACTACTAGAAACTTTCGCGAGTTATGCACTCACAAGAATAATTTTGGTTACAAAGGTTCCGTTTTCCACCGAATAATTCCAGGCTTCATGTGTCAGGGTGGCGATTTCACCAATGGCGATGGCACGGGTGGAAAAAGTATATACGGAAATAAATTCAAAGATGAGAACTTCAATCACAAACACGAAGCGTTCTCACTTTCAATGGCCAATGCGGGACCTAACACCAATGGTTCGCAATTCTTTATTACTACTGTCCCTTGTTCGTGGCTTGACGGCAAACATGTTGTTTTCGGTAAAGTCGTCAGTGGCATAGACGTGGTGAAGAAAATGGAGAGTTTAGGTTCCACAAGTGGAAAGCCGTCCAAGAAAATTATAATCGAAGATTGTGGAGAATGTTAAATATCTTTATTACATATGTATGTTATAATCTATGAAACTTATTTGGCGTATATAAAATCGTCGTTGCAGTATCTTTTTCTTTTATCAACGTGCACCGGTTGTCTTCCGTCGCTTGTTGATGTCGGTGATCCATACTAATCTCTTTATATTTGACTTGGGATAGTAGATATCTGTTAACAAATGAATGATTTGAAGTTGTTGTCTAAGCAAGGTATTGGTCTTCTATTGTTATTATGATTGACGATAAAAACTTCACTATAAGACAGAATTCAGGCAAATAAAGCTCACAAGAACCACATTATGGTTACTAGTACTATGGCGATTTTTAGTATTCTACGTAGTATGTTGTAGATAACTTGGAACGTTTACATTCAGTGTGTGAAATAGCTTCACTTGTACACCTCAATAGACAGAACTGTTCATCCTAGCTTCAACCTTTACTAAGTTATTTAGTACCGCCATTATTTTCGATAATCTTCCGTAGTTCCGATGTAGTTCAGCTGTGCTTCTGGCTGTTATTGCAGTTCCTATTGCCGACATGCGGTCTTTGATCACCCAGGTCAGATGTAGTCTCTGCTCCTAGAGTAGACCCACTTGTTATCGTCACTGGGCTTTGATTGAGTACTTGATTCAGTTCTGTGGTAGTTTCGTTCGAGCCTGACTTCTCACTACCATCGTCAATTCGTTTACACGGCATTCACATGTCTCAGCCACCCCACTTGTGGTGACTTATAACACTCGGTTATCCAAAACTGGGGCGATTAACACGGTCAATCTCTAAGCATCAGGACTTCGAGAGTAAATCTCCACAGTAGTGTTTCTATTTCAACTGTACTTAGTCTGAAGGTCCTGCGGATCCATTTACGCGCCTCTTGGTGCATGGCTCATCCGCAATAAGATAAGCAGCTTCGTCTACGTCTATTTATCCGCCGTCATTTATGTCTCAATGTTTTCGTCTAGAGTGGCTTTATACAAGACTAATCCCACTTAGTATGTCCAGACACAAGGCCATAAACCGGATTCACAGAATCGGTTTTTTGGTTGTCCTAAAATATCAGCCATCGATCAAACGATGTACAGTAGTAGTCAGGATTGGTGGTAAAATCGTCTGGAGACAACACAGTGGTATCTAGATCTCTCCCGGTAACCTGGTTTGATGGCTTATGTCGGTATCGAGTCTGCCAGTAAGAAATCCAGCTGGAAGTCGTATGGTTATTGAATGTAACGGGGTTTAGTAGAGAAAGGTTAAAAACTATAGTGTTTATAAAACTTCGACTGTATTGACTACCGTGTTACGAGGTTGGTTTGTGATTTTCTTTCCAATGAACATAGTGTTTAACGCTCGGCTACGAGTACTAGGCTTCATGTAATTCAGTCTACTCGACGGTTCTCACGCCATTTGTTCGAAGCGGGGTACACAAATCTGTATGGAGTTAGGACGGTCCGATGATTATTCGTTCTTGATGTATGTCGCCACGCAGGTGATGATGTTGAGTGTAGTAAGACCTAGCGTGGATACCTGTAGTTTCTGCTGACGGGTTGTTTCAGAGTCTGTGAAGCTTTGCCATAGGATTTTGCGTACAGTCTTCTGCGTTGCAACACTTTTCTAAGGATGAATGCTTTGGTCGTTTACACGATGTATAACTGTCATTATCTTTACTGTACTCTGGGATTAAAACCCCAAGTCTAAATAAAATTCTGTCAACGATAAGTAGTCTAAAACCTAACAGGTCTGTGTTAACCTAAGTTATCAGACCTTTTCACGAAGAGACGAAGTTAGTAAAACTAGAAAAAAGTAGTATTAGCAATGATACTGAGGACTATGGGATATTAAAGATTAATGAATGGAAGGAAAACAGTCGCAGTAATACTGAAAACGAAAAATATAAACGGGAGATGAGTAAATTCACGCGTAACCAATTTTGAACCGTTTAAACCAACGGCTACCGGTTTTCATAGTGGTCAGCCTCAGAAAATGTATTAGACGCTTACAATCAACATTCTTATTTTTGTATCACTTACAAGTGCTCCGTGTGTTGGAGTGGATTTGTGAAAATTACTTTTGTTTGTCTCAAATTAGTGTTTTTAGTGAAATGGATAGTTGCCAGCAGTGGTATCCACAACGCGAAATTCATTCTCTGGGACTCGTCAGCTGTATGTACTTGCATTCCAGAGTTGATGTTCACTCTGCGACTCGAACCCAGAACCGTTCGCTTCTAACGCCATTGCGTTATCCACTTCGTTACTGAGTACTGGTAGCCACCTACTTGTGCAATGGGGTGTAGTTTAATTCACTTGGTATTGTTTACGTGTATCGTCCCAGTGTTTTTTAGGGTTGCAATTGATCAGTCTCTCTTTGGTATATATGTGCATCCTATGCCTTCATATTACTTTAATTCACAAGCTTAATAAGCAAGTATGGATTGTGGCTATCAGGTGACGAGTCCCATATAGGACGAAATGCGCGTCCTGATCAATTGCAGTCCAAAACAACAATGGGAAGATGCAAACAAACAATACCAATTGAATTAAGTGTATTTATGTACTAACTTATTTATCCGAGACAAATCCGTTTGATTAACTTCGAACTAATATTATAATTGTAAATAGTATGTGTTGGGCTGGTGGCAAATTTTGGTGGGCGGCCTATGCTCCTTGAGGGGTAACAGGCGTAAGTAAAACACATTAATAGAAGTAATACTACTTGTTTGGTCAAAACCAAGTAGGTAAACAGAATAAATGTTGCATTATTTAACAGGGATGACTGCTCAGAAATTTAGAAGCTTCACTCAAGAACGAAGAAAGCAAGCCAATAATTGAGGTTCAAAAAACAGTGGGACTGGTTAGAGAACACTGAAAACACCGGACATCTGAGCAGCACTGACTTTCCAATTGTTTTTATCTCGGTCGTCTACCAACCTACTTACAACACTGCGGATCATCGTTGAACAATCAGTTGAATGGAAATCGTCACTATGCATCAACTTACCTGACTATGAGAAAGCATTTGACAGTGTGAATACGAGAATCTCATGCAACCTCCCATAGCACCATGGTATCGTCCTCAACATCATACAGAATTCTTATGACGGACTGCAATGCAAGGTCGTATATACACAGCCGCTGATAGATGCATTCGGAATGAAGACCAGTGTCAGACAAGACTGATTATTCTCTCACTTTCTCTTTTTATCTACATCTGAGGGGAAGCACGGAATACAGTGAACAGTTTGAATGCAGCTAGACGATTTGGACTTCTCAGATGACCTAACTGTTCTATCCCATACACAATGACAAATGAAGGTGAAGACAGTCAGTAAGGCAGCAGCCTGTGCAGTAGTAGACCTCAACATACACAAGGAAAGGACAAAAGCGAGATCCTGAAAAATTACACAGTGAACAGAGACCAAGTCATCCTCGACAGATAAGTGTTGGAAGAGGTGGTAAGTTTCACGTACCTGGTCAGTATCGTCGATGAACAAGCGGGATCGGATGCAGACTTAAAGGCAAGTATTGACAAATCAATGACACCATTCCTTCAATTGAAGTACAATGAAACTCAAAACAAAATTCGGCAGACATAAAAGTCAGAATTTTCAATACGAACCTCAAAACAGTTCACTGCACGGAGCTGAGACTTCGACAATTACGACAACCATCATCAAATATGTACAAGTATTTACAGACAACTGTCTACACAAAATACTCAAAAACCGTTGACCGGATAACGTCAGCAACAACGTTCAAAGACAGAAAACAAATCAGCTTCCATGTGAAGAGGAAATTATGAGAAGACGTTGTAAGTGGATAGGACATAAATTGCATAAATCATCAGACCGCATCACGAGGCAAGCGCTAACTTATAATCCTGAAGGGAAACGGTAAAGCGAAATACCAAGGAATACATTGGGTGGGAAATTGGAGGTGGACATCACAAGGATGAATGGCAACTCAAAGTAAGTATAAAGGATTATCAAGGATAGAGTTGGTTGAGAAATCCTGGTTGACGACCTATGCTTGATAATGCGTAACAGCTACAAGTAAGTAAATAACCCCTCGTGTCTTTGACCAGTTAAGTCTATAGTATCATGTGTACTAAATCTCGCTAGCTTATCATCATTTTATTATTAAGTTTATCAATATTACACCTTCAGCTAATGATTTGTAAATAAAAGGTTTCACCCTGTGTAATGATCAAAGACTTGTTTAGAGGAAACTAATGTAGTATATAAGGCAAACTAACACGCTGCATTCCGAATTCTTAACAGTTGTTTCACTATGATCAGTACATGATGTAAACTTTGTAGTCATGAAGATTGTTTTTCAAAGTTGAAGCCACATAGATCTCAGTCCTTGGAAAAATACACTTGTACTATCTGTTTCTATTTCTCATAAACATCCTTAGAAGATCGTATAAGTCAGGGTCAACGTTATTTATGTTTCAATCATTGTCCATTACTGATGATGATCGTTTCAAGGAGATTGGCTGGTTTTGAGCGAAGCTTTCTCCAAATAGTGTATTGTCCAATCCTTTTCAGCTTGTCGTATTATGTCATGGCTAATGAAACGATATTCGGACAGACGTTATTGTGGCTACAATCATACTTACATTTTCTCAAATCCACTTCAGCAACAACTTATCTGTACGGTGAATCAATGATCAGCAACACTGGTGTGGCAAGATGTGTTTAATTTTAAAAATTATATAGGACTAGAATGTCTTAAATTAGAATGAAATCGTTCCCTTTTATTTGCATCAGAAGGTAATTAGTTATATCGATACAAAAATAACTCGACTTAACGAGATCTCAGTACAAAGAAGCACAAGGAAGCTACTAACCTACTCCTAAAGGATGAGACGTCATTGATTACGAAACCTGAGAAGGGTTCAAGAGTTGTTCTTCTTAATAAGAGCGGTTATATTGACGATATGAATACCATCATAGATGACAAATTAAAATTTCAAAAAAATAACTGATCATAAAGATCTCAATAATAAGATAGAGAATGAGATAACAAGATCTCTGAAAAAGCTCAGGGACCAATAGACTATTGGTCGAAGTTCTAGGAATTTTCATCTTCGTGCCCACCAACACATCCCAGCGAGGCTAAACAAAAGTCTAGTGAAGAAAGTGAACAGTTTGATATAGGCCCATCTAGTACAAAGTGGTCATAGTGACAGTATAAACCAATCCTTTACAATTATTTGTCGGGTCAGTAAATTTTTGCCAAAGCTTGTCAAATTTAAACTCTTTCAAACGGCTGAAACAGTAGACATCTGAATGAAGAAATCGGAACTAAGTGTACAAAAAAAATATATTCAACCACCGCTCTTCCTTCCCGAACCAATCACAAGGCTGATTAATCAATAGTAATCATAGCTATTGAATGACCTTCCGTAGTCAAATTGACTTGTCTCTGTCATCTTTATTCACAAATATTTATCATTAGTGTTATTATTATTACTATTATCATTATTAGTGGATAAACATCACTATTAATGTCCCCGATACATGATTCGTTCACATCGCATTCATCCTACCTTATTATGTCTTACTGATAATTTTTTACACAGTGTAGTTTTCCATCGGTTAATTGCTCTGGCGCGAGACTGGTAGATCCTTAGATCAAATCTCGCAAGGCATGGTCGTGGATGCACACTACTGAGGAGTCCCATAATAGGACGAAACGGTCGTCCAGTGCTTTTAGGTTTTCCTTGGTGGTCTAGCCTCAATTGACTCACACTTTCAACTCTGAAAATACTAAATCTCCACAAAAACCTCTTCCATTAAACGCTTGATCGAATTGTAATTGCACTACTATATCACTCACCCTATCTGACCTATATTTACTCTGACCATGGATATTAAAATTTTCACTTAACATATAAGCTGACTGGAGTCAACAGTCCATATGAGTCACGTCGACATTAACAATCGTATTCTATTTTGTTTATCAATCCTAATTTCACATAATTTAACTTTATACGTTGCACTTTCTCCTTCACCTGACCACTTTTCGGATTATTAATTTGGATATATGAGTTGTAGAACGTGAAGAGAATTTATCGGAAATAATATTCTTCCTTCAAATATTAGTTTTCTCTTCATATGATAGGGATATTTAAACAATAAAAATGCAGTGTAGGGGCATTAAAATGTCACTGAGCATTAGCGAAATTATCCCGCAGGTGGGTCAATAAATATCGTACAGATCATCGATCCCCATCAAAGTCAAGGACAACCAACACTCATCAGTTAATCGTATATTACGGACTGGCGCATGCGGTTGTGGTTTCTCTATCTTCTCTGTACTCATTCTTACCAATATATTTCCATAATTACGTCCATGTTGTTATTTGGTCTTCAAAGGAGGTCTAGTACTTTAATTCATTGAAGGGTTAATCCACATTAGATGCTGGTCGCGGGGTGTGAACTCGAAGATAGCTAGTTCGTCACACCGTTCCCATCTAACTCCAGTAGGCCTCCAATCATTCAACAGAGATCATCAACGTTGATGGTCTACAACAGAATTGTCGTAAATATTCATAAACTGTTTTCGCTTGAAATTTTCAATCTTCGTCAATCTATTTAGTTTCAACGATGGCCTGAAAAATGGAAGCTGTTTAATAGTAAAATACATCAACGCGTTGTAACCTGTCAGTGACCTGACCTCATTTTCATGACCTTTCCTCTAAATCCATATAACGGAAGAATTTGTTTCAATTCAGTGAATAGTTAGATGTTTCTTCAAATAAATCGATCATACACACACATTTCATAATAGAGGGATACTGATACACTTGTGTGTGTGTGTTGTGTAATCGATCGATTGAATTGATTTGATACAAACTTGGGTGATGATCACACATGAAAGCTGATTGATTTTATCATTCACATTCCAGATAATCTAGTTATTACATGTCAGGACATAATACTCAGCATATTTGTGTCAGTTCAGTATAGATATAGGTGAATAGATAAGTGGGAGAGGGGTCATGACTCGTCACATTGTGTCGGATGTGAGACTGTCATCTACTTGTGCCAATCAATGACAGTTGTATAATATTGTGTATTGATGGAAGTCACACACTAACACAGTTGGATGAGAGCTCAATGATTCACAATATTTGTAATTATTTCTTATCACTGGTTGTGAACTAAAACATTTTTCTTTATGTTACATGGAAAATGTTACGATTACGAAGCATTTCATTTATTCGTACAAATCATACATATTCTGTCCTACAAGAGGTCAGTTGTTGCTCAAATAGCTCAGTGATAATGTCTAACACTATAAAACTGTGTTACTCGTGTTTGAACCGATCAGCGAGATACAGCTTCTACATGATTCTATGCACACTTTGCTGACAACTGATAACTAGACACAAAATCCAAGTCAAGTGTACCATGACGACTACTTACATTCACGTAACATCTCAAAACAGGGCACACGAATTCGAAACATTCAGACAAGTAGTCACATTACAACTTGATCGATAAATTTCAGTCAGATCTGAGCACCTAACAAACATCACATTGGTCACTACTCATCTATCAATCATGAAGGAGATCAGTTGTTTTTCGTTGTACAGTCAGTGATAATTGCTGATGCGGTACAATATCAATTCAAGATGCACGTAGAACATCAACTTGTGTGAATTTCCAGATATGTGTTGATGGAGAGTGTCACCTAGTTCGAAATCTGATTGATGATACTTGTTGCTATGATGATTAGTAGTGAAAAGATATAGAAAAGCATGACAACTAGTCTTCTTCTTTCTATCTTATTCATTTAATTAGAAATAATCATAGTTACTACTTGTTTCTCTCCTCATTTTCAAAAACAAACATTCTCTTCTCCCTTGATTATTTCGAGAGTAAAAAACAAACGAATATTGTAGTGCGACGAAATAAGTTGGTCTAACCTATCTAACCTGCCGAAAAAAGAAAGAAAGGGAATAGGCTTCTTATGACTTTCGATCGATAAAATTTGTCTGTGTTAGTTCGCTTTGTCTCTACCTCTCATTCCAGTATGTAAGTATTTGTGTGTGTGTGTATGTTACATTAGACAGACAATTATGATGATAGGCCCCTTTTTTGTTATGTACTGGATACAAATATCAGACAACAATAAAAATTATTTTACGTGTGGAATAAATTAAATTGGTAATTGATCCAATCAACAATCATCATGATCAAGATGATCATGTCAGTGATGAAATAGATATGATTATTCAATACCATTGGATGGTTGTTACATTGTCAGGAATTGATTATGAACTTGGAAATGTGGAGGATTGTGAACAAAGTTTTAGTGGTCGTCTATATGTTAGACTCTCATTACAAGATTTACAAGTCCCGGTTGCAATGTCTGGAGGTATAGTATACAGGTACTGGTATTTAGGTAGGTAGTCCTATCAGAAGATAGTAGATAAGTATTCTACTACAGTTATTAACTACTTGTTCTATTGAAGTCAAGACACCACATGAACTCGAACTTAAAATCTTCAACACACACTCTGTACTTTACTTGCTCTAAATGATGTTTCCAGACTATGATGAAACTGTAGATTTCAAAGTGATGAAATCCATTATTTTAATTCAAGTTATACTGATTAGTCTGTACTAATCTACTGGATTAACATCATCCAAATTGTTTTCTTATTTTCATCTTTCAGACAAAACACAAATACATTTCAATATAGGAATAGGGTAACCAAAAAGAACCAGTGTGTGTGTGTGTGTATGTGTACCTATGTAACCTACATGTTTCTGTTTTTCACACATATTGATGAGTCATTGGTTGCTTACTAATCCAAAATTTATTTTCATTTATATCCATTCAGACTAGTCTAATAGATACTAGATACTATAGTATATAGTACAGAAACAAGAGAGAAACTTTCTTCGCTCTACTAGACTAGTGATTCATTGTTAAATGAATGTTAGTTACCATAGTTAACATTACGTACTGAACATAGTTAAATAAGCATTGAGAGACTGAATACACTGAACAGCGATTACATTTTAGTATTGCACTCCTGATCAGTGGACATTCGGAACTCCAGTATAGATGATTCAATCCTACGTCTCTAGTCTACAGAGCTGATAAATAACTTTTAAAGTATTGAGCTGCCATCCAATGGTTTACATATTAAACGTTCATCAATTCATAATATTATAAGCAAAGATGGATAGTGGTTAGCACTGGAATCCTGGACGCGCGTTTCGTCCTATTTTGAGACTCGTCAGTTGGATGTACCTGCATCTCAGAGTTGATATGTTACTCTGAGACTCGAACCAAGTACCTTTCGCTTCAAACTCAATCGCGTTATCCACTCAGATACTGAGTCCTGATAGCCACTTGCTTTTCCGATGGCGTGAATTTTAAATTCTCTTTATATAGCCTCAGTTCACAAGCATTATAAGCAATACACACAGTAAGCACATATGGCAATAAGAGACTGACCAGTTGCAGTCCTAAACATCAATGGGAAGATTCAAACAAACAATACTAAGTGAATTAAATTCATAATATTACTGTCCAGTTCTTCCAGGCATTAAGTGGTTCTTTTTGACTACGATCAATCCATCAATTACATAGTAGGTGTGAACTCATCTTAAATCATATTCATAAACTAATTCACATTCCAAGTGAAGAGATGTTCTGGAGATGGTTGAATTTGTCAATGAAGATCATGGATAGACTTTAGTAAGATATCTATTTCACACATAGGAAAGTGGAATTCGGTGTCAAAAACATTACTCTACAATGAGCATCAACTACACATCATCATCACTGAATCGAAGACATTAACCTCGTGTCAACCTCCTAGCCTTGTTATCATTGTGTTTGAATCCGGTTGTCTACGTTTTAAACTACTGCCAACTTGTGATATTGTATGACCATGGTCAATTAGCATTGTTAGTGTTTTCCTGGTGGAGTTGTGTTTAGCTAAATACTGGTAAGTCTTGATACTTCAACGGAACAAATATCAATTACTTACTACTTTTCAATAGTGAACTAATTGACATCATCCCGTGACTTATTTTGAGAAAATTTATGCAAATCATACTACTACTACAAACTAGCCAGAGTAAGTTGAACACACACATTAAACATGAATGTGAGTGAGTGGGTGAGAAAGAAATGTGAGATTTCGAAATGAGTGAACATGTTCAGTGTACTGAATAGATCAACAACATAACCAACTATGGATTGAACATTGAGTTTTGTTAACAACTCAAGTTTTTGTATGACCATGAATATACGAAAAGAACTAAAACATTATTGATAGAACTGTTGACTGTTCTCTATTGTCATTTTCATAGGAATGTTTGTGTGAGCCCATTTTGTAATGATTTTAACCTATGTGCTTACTCTATATGATGTTCTTAGACTGTAGTGAAACAGTTATCCACTACTGTCTTGCATTCAGCTGATCACCAAATGATGTTACCCACTGTCGACAATAATTACCATAAACCACCTACCTAACTAGTATTAATGCTTTCATTATCAAGCAGGTATAATGTGGATCCTTCACTTTTCAACGAGCCTTTGTAAGTAATAGGATTTAGTAGTATCAGGAATGAGTTAGTTTTAATTGATGGTATAATTTTATGGTTGACTAATATTAATAAGTTTTCAATACTACTTCATCTAATATTATTTGGTGATTTTTTGTCTTCTCGTTGTTGATATTCAAAACGGAATGCTGATGCGCCTCCATAGGTATTATATGAACTCTGAGCAGATACCCTGACATCAACTGAAGTTACCATTATTATCATAAATATATTCCAGTGTCACTACGATCATAACCATTGAGGTGAAGGTGAATTACGCTGAAGGAGTGTCCAGAATAATCTGCAACTTATATCTTGGATTCCAGTACTAGCCAGTCACGACAACTGGTGCTAATCCGTGTCAGGTAGAGACAGGTATTTATCTCAGTTCTACGTTGTAACTGACTGACTGACAGTACAATAGATTAGTTGAGGTTGAAAATTAACACCGAAAGGATGCTGGCTCAGTGGTCCAGAGATTAAAAGTTTGCACGCGAGACTGAAGACTGGGTTCAAATCCCGTGAGCGGGGTCGTGGATGCACACTGCCGAGGGGTCTCGCGATAGGACGAAACAGTCGTCAGGTTCTTCCAATTTTTCGATGGTTGTCTAACATCAATTTAACATCATTTAATAGTCGTTCCATTTCAAATAATTAATTAAATTGGACTGTTTAAACCTATAGAATATATTCCATTTATCGGAATTAATTTGTTGTGTTACTATTGAAGATACCACAGGTATTGTAGTTTGACAACAATTTATCAGTAACACCTATAATTGAATCGTACCCACCCAGTGAAATGAAAAGTCAGAAGCGAGGAGGTTGGAATATATATTTGATAGATTGTCAATATATCGATGAGTGACTGATCTAATCTAGCTAGTGATCGCAGGAGACGTTGTGTACAGCGTTCCCACTCGTGATCTGGTGCGGATGCATGATCGAGCACTTTCAGCTAAATAAGTCCATTAAAATTAATGTGGTCAGCATCCAATGTCGAACACTTAGAGAGCTATTGATTTTGGGGATTTATTTACAGCTACACTATCAATCATTATTTAAACTTCCATTTGTCAAATGTAGATTGTTTACCACAGTATAGATTTACATTTAAATATATTTCTGTCTACTTAATTCACTGGACTCTAACTTATCATGTCTAATTTGTGTGCAATTCATGTGTCCATAAATTACTTCAAATAAAACGAATGATCACATGTGTCATACATTTCATGTAGTACAATCTTGTGTACGAAGTTAACTTATGTATATTTTCATAGACATATGATATCGGAGATACTGAAGATGCTTTTGAAAAAAATCGCAGTACTTTTTAGTCGATAGTTTAAACTTGAGTAGTGCGTACCATACTTACTTTTTTACGCATATTACCCCTAGTGGAAGAGAATAGGCCGCCCACCAGCACTCTGCATCCAACATTGTCTTGGCCAAACCTTTCTAGTTGCTAGTTCTCCTTTTCATATCTGCTACCATTTCCGGACGTAGTGTATTTCTTAGCCTTCCTCTTTTCCGCTAACCTTCAGGCCCCCATGTTAGGACTTGCCCCATGATGCAGGCAAGTGGCCAGCCCGTATCTGAAAAAAGGCATTAAGATGTTAGTAAAGGTTAATACAACCTCACCTAATTTGATTCCTGGAATTTCAAAGATGCCAAATGAGACTGAATTAAACTTATTTCCATAATATTAGTGGTGACCATATTAGTCTTCAAACTACTTATTAATTTTGTTTCTCATATACATTCATTTTTCTTATCTTCTACAAGAGACAGTTAACTTGCGAGTGGGATAGACTTTCCTATAGTATCATCAACCAGTGGAACTCTTTAATACAACATATAGTTGCAGCTGGATCTATCAACAAACTAAAAAGAAAGTTGGATCAACTAAGAGACCCTCATTACTAGAACTCATACATATCTGTCAGCCTTTTATCCTCCCTAAATCGAAACCGATAAAGTAGAACCTGGGACAAACTTTCATTTGTCTAAATTGTCCTGTCAGACCAATACCATGGAGAATTAATTTCAAATTCAAAGGAAATTTCAAAATGTTGCGTGCAATTCAGAATGAATAAAATTAAGATCAAATATATATGTGGAATAAATAAAATGAATGTAATTGGGCCGTTAAGATCAACATTATTCGATATTAATGAGAGTCTTCAACCATTTAATCCAGTCGTATAATAGACAATAACGCTAAAATGTATATCTCCCCACTGTTAATGTATTTATTATTTATTTAAACACATAAATATTGGTACAAGGAAACACCAGATACATATGCGCCGCACAAATCTCATTCGATTTGTGTGAGGGCTATGATACTGTCCAGGTGCCTAAACTGGTTTTGTTAGAGCCTTTGACCTAAAGGTCTAACCCACAAGACAGTGGAGCATTGTGAGGAGATGCAGTCCCATGGTAGCCGGTGACCAGCAATTGATTCGTAGGCAATTTGTTCCCTCAGGATACTGGAGCCCATGTACACCATTGGTTTGGAATAAGGGTTTTCCAACTCCCCTAGGTGGACTTTTCATGTCCACCAACTTGGTTAAAGCGCCGGACATTCGCTTTTCGTCCTCTCAATTTCGTAAACAACAGTAATGCCACGAGAAAGCAGTGAGTAGGAATTCCCTTGCGGAGGCTATATTCGCGTGGCCATGTGAGAGCATTTGGAGAGGGAGAGCGGACTCTCCCCACTCTCGGCCGTGCCAGGGCATTTGGGGGCTTATAAAACAAGTGTTATATCATTTTTCTAATCGTTCCTGGCTTTATACTGACTGACTATTAAATTAACTAGGATCTGACATTCTGGTAAGTGGTGGTGATGTATGTGTTGTACGCATGGCGATGTCGTATAACTTGAGCTTGTGGACATACTATCAAATTCAATCAGTACCAACGACTAGATAAACATGACATTGATTACCAATCAGTGATTATCCAGCAATAATGGATCATGTTGAAGATATTTTTTCCATAAATTGATCTGACCCTATGAAATAATAAAAGTCGTAAGTTACTTTATTGTAGGACCATTGTGATTCATAAAGATTTTGTGTTTCACCGTTGTTGATGTTCAGGATTGCATTTTAACCGGTATCTGTTGGGATTATAAATACTTGAAGTAGATACTCGATTTCTGGGTTATAGAAACAGATAGCAGTGATCTTCTCTACAATTTAAGACCATCAAGCAGTGAACACTAATATCTTCAAAATGAGTCCAGTTTGAAAATTGAAGTTTCATGATTCAGAATTCATTCCTTAAATTTCCAACTGTTCACGATGTAACGCAACCATAAGCTCATATCATCAACTATAACTAACTCATTCCTGATACTACTGAATCCTATTAGTTACAAAGGGTCGTTGAAACATTAAATTATTGTCGACAGTGGGTAACATTATTTGGAGATTGAGTGAATACAAGATAGTAGTGGATAACTGTTTCATTACAGTCTGAGAACATCATATAGAGTAAGCACATAGGTTAAAGTCATTACAAAATGGGCTCACACAAACATTCCTATGAAAATGACAATAGAGAACAGTCAACAGTTCTATCAATAATGTTTTAGTTCTTTTCGTATATTCATGGTCATACAAAAACTTGAGTTGTTAACAAAACTCAATGTTCAATCCATAGTTGGTTATGTTGTTGATCTATTCAGTACACTGAACATGTTCACTCATTTCGAAATCTCACATTTCTTTCTCACCCACTCACTCACATTCATGTTTAATGTGTGTGTTCAACTTACTCTGGCTAGTTTGTAGTAGTAGTATGATTTGCATAAATTTTCTCAAAATAAGTCACGGGATGATGTCAATTAGTTCACTATTGAAAAGTAGTAAGTAATTGATATTTGTTCCGTTGAAGTATCAAGACTTACCAGTATTTAGCTAAACACAACTCCACCAGGAAAACACTAACAATGCTAATTGACCATGGTCATACAATATCACAAGTTGGCAGTAGTTTAAAATGTAGACAATCGGATTCAAACACAATGATAACAAGGCTAGGAGGTTGACATGAGGTTTAATGGTCTTCGATTCAGTTGATGATGATGGTGTAGTTGATGCTCATTGTTAAGTAGTGTTATTGAAGATGTCCAGTACTTCCTAGTTTTCAATAGATATCTTACTAAAGTCTATCCATGATCTTCATTTACAAATTCAACCATCTCCAGAACATCTCTTCACTTGGAATGTGAATTAGTTTATGAATATGATTTAAGATGAGTTCATACCTACTACGTAATTGATGGATGGATCTTAGTCAAAAAGAACCACTTAATGCCTGGAAGAACTGGACAGTAATATTATGAATTCAATTCACTTAGTATTGTTTATTCGAATATTCCCATTGATGTTTAGGACTGCAACTGGTCAATCTCTTATTGCCATATGTGCTTACTGTGTGTATTGCTTATAATGCTTGTGAACTGAGGCTATATAAAGTGAATTTAACTTTACCCCATTGCACAATCAAGTGGCTATCAGGACTCAGTATCTGAGTGGATAACGCGATTGAGTTTGAAGCGAAAGGTACTTGGTTCGAGTCTCAGAGTAACATATCAACTCTGAGATGCAGGTACATCCAACTGACGTCTCCCAGAATAGGACGAAACGTGCGTCCAGGATTCCAGTGCTAACCACTATCCATCTTTGCTTATAATATTATGAATTGATAAACGTTTAATATGTAAACCATTGGATGGCAGCTCAATACTTTAAAAGTTATTTATCAGCTCTGTAGACTAGAGACGTAGGATTGAATCATCTATACTGGAGTTCCGAATGTCCACTGATCAGGAGTGCAATACTAAAATGTAATCGCTGTTCAGTGTATTCAGTTTCTCAATGCTTATTTAACTATGTTCAGTACGTAATGTTAACTATGGTAACTAACATTCATTTAACAATGAATCATTAGTCTAGTAGAGCGAAGAAAGTTTCTCTCTTGTTTCTGTACTATATACTATAGTATCTAGTATCTATTAGACTAGTCTGAATGGATATAAATGAAAATAAATTTTGGATTAGTAAGCAACCAATGACTCATCAATATGTGTGAAAAACAGAAACATGTAGGTTACATAGGTACACATACACACACACACACACTGGTTCTTTTTGGTTACCCTATTCCTATATTGAAATGTATTTGTGTTTTGTCTGAAAGATGAAAATAAGAAAACAATTTGGATGATGTTAATCCAGTAGATTAGTACAGACTAATCAGTATAACTTGAATTAAAATAATGGATTTCATCACCTTGAAATCTACAGTTTCATCATAGTCTGGAAACATCATTTAGAGCAAGTAAAGTACAGAGTGTGTGTTGAAGATTTTAAGTTCGAGTTCATGTGGTGTCTTGACTTCAATAGAACAAGTAGTTAATAACTGTAGTAGAATACTTATCTACTATCTTCTGATAGGACTACCTACCTAAATACCAGTACCTGTATACTATACCTCCAGACATTGCAACCGGGACTTGTAAATCTTGTAATGAGAGTCTAACATATAGACGACCACTAAAACTTTGATCACAATCCTCCACATTTGTAATTTCATAATCAATTCCTGACAATGTAACAACCATCCAATGGTATTGAATAATCATATCTATTTCATCACTGACATGATCATCTTGATCATGATGATTGTTGATTGGATCAATTACAAATTGATTTTATTCCACACGTAAAATAATTTTTATTGTTGTCTGATATTTGTATCCAGTACATAACAAAAAAGGGGCCTATCATCATAATTGTCTGTCTAATGTAACATACACACACACACAAATACTTACATACTGGAATGAGAGGTAGAGACAAAGCGAACTAACACAGACAAATTTTATCGATCGAAAGTCATAAGAAGCCTATTCCCTTTCTTTCTTTTTTCGGCAGGTTAGATAGGTTAGACCAACTTATTTCGTCGCACTACAATATTCGTTTGTTTTTTACTCTCGAAATAATCAAGGGAGAAGAGAATGTTTGTTTTTGAAAATGAGGAGAGAAACAAGTAGTAACTATGATTATTTCTAATTAAATGAATAAGATAGAAAGAAAGAAGACTAGTTGTCATGCTTTTCTATATCTTTTCACTACTAATCATCATAGCAACAAGTATCATCAATCAGATTTCGAACTAGGTGACACTCTCCATCAACACATATCTGGAAATTCACACAAGTTGATGTTCTACGTGCATCTTGAATTGATATTGTACCGCATCAGCAATTATCACTGACTGTACAACGAGAAAGAACTTAGTGTATTTGTTCAAGGCCTATATGGAGGTTCTGTTGAGAAGCTTCCACAGTTGGATTGTCATACAACCTGTTCTTTTCTAATGTAGGTATAATAGACATTGTGGATTGAAATGAGTTGATTTCAAATAAATGAAATACTGTGCAATCGTAACATGAAGAAAAATGTTTTAGTTCACAACCAGTGATAAGAAATAATTACAAATATTGTGAATCATTGAGCTCTCATCCAACTGTGTTAGTGTGTGACTTCCATCAATACACAATATTATTCAACTGTCATTGATTGGCACAATTAGATGACAGTCTCACATCCGACACAATGTGACGAGTCATGACCCCTCTCCCACTTATCTGTTCACCTATATCTATACTGAACTGACACAAATATGCTGAGTATTATGTCCTGACATGTAATAACTACATTATCTGGAATGTGAATGATAAAATCAATCAGCTTTCATATGTGATCATCACCCAAGTTTGTATCAAATCAATTCAATCGACCGATTACACACACACGCACGTGTAACATCTAACTATTAACTGAATTGAAACAAATTCTTCCGTTATATGAATTTAGATGAAAGGTCATGAAAATGAGGTCAGGTCATTGACAGGTTACAACGCGTTGATGTATTTTACTATTAAACAGCTTCCATTTTTCAGGCCATCGTTGAAACTGAATAGATTTACGAAGATTGGAAATTTCAAGCGAAAACAGTTTATGAATATTTACGACAATTCTGTTGTAGACCATCAACGTTGATGATCTCTGTTGAATGATTGGAGGCCTACTGGAGTTAGATGGGAATGGTGTAACGAACTAGCTATCTTCGTGGTCACACCTGCTATCAGCATCGGACGTGGATTATCCCTTCGATGTTTTAAAGTAATATGCCTCCTTTGAAGACCATATAACACCATGGACGTTGTTATGGAAATTTATTGTTAAGAATGAGTACAGAGAATATAGGGAGACCGTAATCGTATGCCCAATTCCATAATATACGATCAACCGATTTGTGTTGTTTGTCCTTGACTTTGATGGGTATCGATGATATTTTCTATATTTATTGACCCGACTGCGGAATGATTTAGCTAGTGCTCAGTGACATTTCACTACCCTTACACTGTATTTTAATTGTTTGAATATCCCCATCATATTAAGAGAAGACTAATATTTGAACGAACAATATTGTTTGCGACAAATTCTCTTCATGTTCTGCTATTTATATATTCAAATTAATAATCCGGAAAGTGGTCAGGTTAAGGGCAAAGTACATCGTTTAAAGTATGTGAAATTAGGATTGTCAAACAATATAGAGCAATATTGTTAATGTCGATGTGACTCATATGGACTGTTGACTCCAATCAGCTTATATGTTAAGTGAAAATTTTAATATCCGTGGTCAGATTAAATATAGGTCAGATAGGGTGAGTGGTATAGTAGTGCAATTACAATTCGATCAAGCGTTTAATGGAAGAGGTTTTTGTGGAGATTTAGTATTCTCATAGTTGAAAGTGTGAGTCAATTGAAGCTAGACCACCAGGGAAAATCTGGATGCACTGGACGACCGTTTCGTCTTATTGTAGGACTCTTCAGCAGTGTGCATCCACGACCTCGCCTCACGAGATTCGAACCCAGGACCAACCAGTCTCGCGCCAGTGCACATAACTGATGGAAGACTACACTGTGTAAAAAATTATTAGTAAGACATAATGAGGTAGGATGAATGCGAAGTGAACGAATCATGTATCGGGGACATTAATAATGATGTTTATCCACTAATAATAATGATAAAGATTTGTGAATAAAGATAAAAGACAATTATATTTGACTACGAAAGGTCATTCAATAGCTATGATTACTATTGATTTATTAGCCTTGCGATTGGTTACGGAAGGAGGAGCGGTGGTTGGAGATATCTTTTGTATACACATAGCTCCAGTTTCTTCATTCAGATGGCTACTGCTTCAGCCGTTTGAAAGACTTTAATTTTGACAAGCTTTGGCAAAAACTACTGACCCGAAAAATAATTTTAAAGGATTGGTTTATACTGTCACTACGACCAGTATTCACTAAATAGGCCAGTATCGAGCTGTTCACTTTCTTCACTAAACCTTTGTTTAGCAACGCTGGGAGGTGTTCGTGAGCACGAAAGTGTAAATTCCTGGAACTTCGACCAATATAACTTGTTTCACAGGATCAGTCGAACTGATAAATACAAAATGAGCTGATCATCCGAGGTAATTCATCCGTCAGCCTCGGTGTCAATATTGGGAGCGTAGAAAACACTAATCGTAGTTTTCGGGCATCGAAAGATTTTCGTATTGTTCTGCGTTGTTGTTTGAGCCTTCAACTTCTTTAAAGATTGCACCCATGACTCAACCACAGATCAGATTCAGAATATTCAGGTATTGCATCAAATCAGTATTTAATAGCTTATACACTTGTCTCTAATGATATTGCGAAACTACTTAACTATCTTCATCATACATTCAATTTGTCAAGTTACTCAGAAAGGTAAAATGATAACTCTGAGAGAACATCTGTGATGAGTGCTACCTAGGCGTACTTACTTACTTACGCCTGTTACTCCCAATGGAACATGTGCCGCCTACCAGCATTCTCCAACCTACTTTGTCCTGTGTCTCCATTTCTAGTTCTATCCAATCAATGTTCATTCTTCTCATGTCTGTCTCAATTTCTCGGCGTAATGTGTTCTTTGGTCTTCCTCTTCTCTTTTGACCTTCAGGATTCCATGTGAGGGCTTGTCTTGTGACGCAATTTGGTGATTTCCTCAAGGTTTACCCAATCCACTTCCAGCGCTTCTTCCTGATTTCTTCCTCTGCTGGAATCTGGTTTGTTGTCTCCCACAGTAACGTGTTGCTGATAGTGTCTGGCCATCGGATCCGAAGTATCTTGCGTAGACAGCTGTTGATGAACACTTGTATCTTCTGGATAATGGCTTTCGTAGTTCTCCACGTTTCCGCCCCATACAGTGGAACTGTCTTGACATTTGTATTGAAAATTTTGATCTTGGTGTTGGTTGACACTTGTTTTGAGTTCCAGATGTTATTTAGTTGTGAATATGCTGCTCTTACTTTGCCAATCCTCGCCCTCACATCTGCATCTGATCCACCGTGTTCATCAATGATGCTGCCCAGATCGTACGTGATAATCAATGTGTCTAATTTTTACAACAGTTTATAGACAAGCAAGAAGAGAACCAAAAACACACTAATATTGCAACTGTTGCGTCTAGTCAATGATTGTAAGGAAAGATGGATAGTGAGGAGAAGTGGAATCCAGGACGCGCGTTTCGTCGTATGAGAGACTTGTCAGCTGGATGCAGTCCTAAGAATCGATGGAAGATTGTAGCAAACAATACCAAGTGAATTTAGGGATTCAAGGACTATGCAAAACTGAGAAATAAGTGTTACAATGGCGTTTGAAGCGAACGGTACTGGGTTCGAGTTCCAGAGTCAGCATCAACTCTAACGAGTCCCGGATAGGGCGAAACGCGCGTACTGGATTCCACTGCTAGCCACTGTCCATCTCATCTTAAAAGTAATACAGGGTTTGAGAGAAAATAATAATCATGATGGATGATGTTAATATGCATAATTAGTGTATACAACTACTTTAAGATAATACTGGTCAAATAAACGCATTACAATATTCGTAGCAATTGTTGGAATCATACTGTTTACTGGATATTAAGTAGTATAAAACAATATACGAAAAATGAATTGATTTGAAAGGAATAAAGGCAGAACGTCAACGAACTTAACAGTTTTCTAATCAGTTTTTTATATTTCAAATCATTCCTAGACTTTCTAAAGAGATCCACTCTTTATGCTTGGGATTCTTGCCACCCAGCAATTTCTAGTATGTTGTAGTAAATGCATCTTTAATCCCATTTCAGTTGTTCTACATAGCAGTTTCTTTGCTATCAGTAGATGTTATTAAGCCTAAACTGTGTTTCCTATAGCTGTTTTGGATTGTTTGTTACCATTTCTAATGAAAGCTGCATCAACGTTTTGTATTGATATTTCTCCAGTTGTCTAATCGTTCTTTAGCTTCATTTTCATATTGCCCACAACCAGGTGGTGATCTGAAGATATCTCATCTTCTCTCTTTGCTTTTACGTCTTAAATCAATCTTCTTTACATTTTATTGGTGGAAGTGTGATCTATCTGATTCTCTGTGGTGCGGTCCAGCAAAACTCATGTAACTTTGTTTTTTCAACCCTTTAATCTAACTCCGATTTGGATGGACGCATGAATATGCTATGAACGTAAATATTTCTTTTCACTCCATGTATTAAATAGGCTAACCTCGTTGGTATGACGGTAATAATATGAGTTATGAGTAATAATATGGGTTGCATTGGATGAGTTTGTTTCAAGCACTCGTTTAGTCAGATTGACATTCAGAATGAGAAGAAGGAAAGGGAAGCAAAGCGGAGAAGGCAAATCAGCCAACTCCTTTCGATAAATCGTGAATCAATGTTTATAGCCATACAAAAATAAACTACAGACATGTTATGAATAGGATAAGTAATACCTACATACGCTCATATAAAAACAGTCTAGTCTAATCAGCGAATATTTCAAGGGGTCAAAATGTGACTCAACAATAAAAAATTAATTGATTTGCCCGGAAACTAGAACAATCCATGTGAGCATGATATAGTACTAAACACTACAGTGTACGCATTTGTGGGAGAAAATGGTACCACCTAAAACAGCTATTTAAAAGCATATAGATCTACCAGTACCACAGTTTTCGTTCGCTTCTCCCATTCTATGTTATCTTCGTACTTAGTGTTGTCCATTCCGACCTCATCGACTAGGTCTCTCATCAAGATTGTCAGGTTCTCTCCTGAACACTTCTCTACGATCAACTACAACCTCTCATAAAAATGGTTTTTATCATCCTCATTATTTTCATTGATTGATGCATAACACTGGATAACATGCATTGTGATCACCTCCTTCTTTGTTTTGAAGAATGCTTTGATGATCCAGGATCCATGCGATTCCCATCCTGTAAGTGCTTCTTGTGCTTCTTTGGACGGTAATTATTTGACTGGTGCTCTGCGTCTCACATATTGTGTGGACAATCAATGTACCTATGATAATTGTTGTTGTGGTTGTCAGAACGAGCATCCGGATTCGTGACTTAGGCTCGCGCTGAAGAACTTTGAAGGGTCCTTCGTATGCAGTGTATCCAATGTCAGCTTTCACTGCATTGCAATTGCTTAGTAAAATGAGTGGAACAGCGTCGGTCCATTGTGAAACGTTTTCAGCTGATAGTGAAGCTTTTAGTTGTCGGTGAAAGCGTTCAATCAACTCGTTTGCTTGTGGGTGGTAGGCAGATGTTCGGAAGCGAGTGATTCCTAGTAATGTGGTCAGACAACGGAAAAGTTCAGATTGGAACTGGTGTCCGCGGTCTGTAGTGATAGTTGAAGGGCAGCTGAAGTTTGCTACCCATCATTCGAGTCACTGTTTCAGCAGTAATGTCCTTGATGGGTAATGGTTTTGGCCATCATGTGAAACGGTATACACAAGTTAAGAGACAAGACTATCCATTTGAAGGGTCCAACCAAATCCAGATGAACTTGGCCATCACATATCGTTCTAAGACACGTTTTTAGATTTGCAATTTATGTTTATGCGTCTTAAGCAAGTTAAAACCTGTTTATAGGGATTTCTACTTTAGATCGTTGAATCTTGAAAATATGACATAGTTTCATGAATAAAAGTAAAGAAAAAAATGAATCGGTTATTTTGTTAAGAAAGTGATCAGTTATTGATTAATGAAGAGTCAATGAAGGGGTATTACTTTTAATCGTTACGTTTGATTAAGAGATAGGAATAACTTGTAGATGGCGTCGAGTCTTGATTGACTGTTATCACCACCACATTAAGGTTACGCGCCCAAAAACGACTTGGTTCCTCCGCTAGCTAATAAATCAAAAGACTGTAACTGGTCCAGATAGAGTATATTTATTGGCGATCTCGTGGTATCGAAAGAATACCGAGACGTGCCAACGAGTATAGGCAATAAGGGCAGAGCATAAGAAAGTTCGAACGGACAAGGCGGGCGACCGAACGAAAATTGATTTTGATACAGTTAAACAACAACGAGTACAGTAAAACAATCACTGGTACAATTGGTTATATTAGTAATTGTTTCCATTATTCCAATAGTGTTCTCGTCGAGAAAAACAGGTCTCTACAAACTAAAGAATACATAATTCTCCCTATTTCCGAGGTTCCAGTTTGTTTACACAACTTGAAGGTATCACTAAGGGTGCATTATAGACTGCTTAGTTTAAAATTATTGATTTATAGTGAAGTCATTCAGAAAATCGTAACTTCACTCTTGTTTCCTTTCTTTTTATTGTGGAAATCTCATAATTACTCTATCCAAATTCCTTTAATTCTATGTAATTATTGATTCGTTCATTTTGACATTAATCACAAGTTGTTAATTTTTCTTAGATTTTCATGAACCCCAAGTTGTAGTATGTTAATGTGGTGTGTGTTATTTATATCGACATAAGTAGTATATAACGTTAGTCAGGAATAGAATGTGTGGTAGCAGACGTTTGAGAAGATTGAGAAGGAAAAAAACGGGAATAGAAAGCAATTAGTATGGAAATGCAAGAACACTGAAATCTGAGACAATCGATTGACATTTTGCATATAAAGTTTTTACTGTATGGTTCTCAGATTTTAATTAACACGTTCTGTAATTTTGAGTTCGAGTGCATTCTATTACCCTCACTTACTTTCTCGTTCTCTACATTAGTATTGTCAATTTCACTATTTTAAACGGGATAATTCATGTCATTGAATAATCTCAACCCACTCTATGCGGGTGGAACATTTTTCATGACACTAGATAACGACAATACTTTATCTGACAGATACCCTTCAATTATTAGTCTAATCGTGAAATCCTTAAAACTTTGCTTAAATTCAATCTTATTTAATTTCAACGGGACACTATACAGGCAAATTAACGGAGTAGCGGTTGGATCACATGTGTTCCCGATTGTAGCCAACCTGTTTATGGTACACATAGAATCACATATTTTCGCCAGTGATATTAGACCACTATTTGGACCCATATATGTAAATGATACTTTTGCTGTCATAAAAAAAGACTCATTTGAGATCTTTTTCTAAACTGATCAATACATTCTCACCTCACCTCACGAGAATTGAAATGAATATGGTGAGTTACCGTTATCAAATTGCTTAACTAAAAAGAAATCTAAATGGAGTTCTAAATCTAACCATCTACCGAAAACTAACACACTCAAATCGTTATATTGATTTCAATTCAGTACATCTATTGAGTGCAGAAATCTCTCTAGCCTCATATCTCTTTAGAAGAGTAAGCAAGATCATTACATCTGAAGAGGATAAACAAAGAGGACGAAAGCATATAATTAACATCCTATAATTTAGTAATTTTCTTATGAAGATTACTAGAAGTGTAATGAAACGAGACATATTAACACAGAATTAAATTATATTACAAAACAACGAATACCCTTCGAAATACTTTGGTTCTCTTGAAAGAAAAATTCCCCTTTATGTCAATTCAGAATTGTGTCTACAAATTAAGTTGTGTCGATTGGGATGCCTTCTATATTGAAGAGTCATCTCATGAAACAGTAATTCAAGTCAAAGAACATCTTATGTACACAAAGAAGTCATCTAATCATCCCATAGAACTGGAAAGACTACAAATTGAATTGGTAATAGCAGTTCATGTCATTTTCAACAACTATCAAATCGATATTTAAAAAATATCAAAACAATTCAAAAAGGCTTTTCCAACTACAAAAGAAAGGTGAGTAATTGAAGCTTTTCATATACTGCTTAATCCTCCGATCTGGACCATCTATTCGAGCTACCATGTCTGATTCTATTCACATTTCACACCATTATCGTACTTACAAACTGAACTCTCTCCTTTCTCACTATAAATGCCACATTTTTTTCCTCCCTTACTATACATACACACATATATAAACATGCCTCATATAAGTCACCTTGACCAGAATGATATGACATTGACTTAGTCATACCTATTTCTGATTGATCGCACCTAATATTTTTGCTTTATTCCTTCGTACTATCTAAACTTAGGTTAATTTAATTTGTTTATTTATTCTCTGAAGAAGCGGGTTATACTGAGTCACAAAACGTCAGAAAATTGAATTTTTCTCCTCAATAGGATCCAACAAATATATTACTTATATTTCCATAGTTGAAATCATGAGTCAATGGAAGCTAGACCACCATGGGAAACCTGGAAGCACTGGACGGCCGTTTCATCCTATTGTGGAACTCCTCAGCAGTGCGCACCCACGATCCTGCCTCACGAGATTAGAAACCAAGACTTACCAGTCTAGCGCCAAAGCGCTTAACCACTTAGTCGGCATCCAGCGGTGTTAATGTCTTACTTCAACCAATCCACGAAATTGAGCAACCGTTCACCAATTTTCTTCAGGGAGTTGATATCTCCCAACAAACCTGGTTGAACTCCACTGATCACAGCTTCTCACTAGAACTGCAGGAAATATCTCTTGCGGTCAGTCAGTAGTCAGCATATGATTATAATGATTATTTTTACTGATCACTTGTATAAAGACGACATGGATTCTGTAAATTACTTTCGTATAATTAATTGAGAATTCTATTCACTCCGTAGTTACTATATTCATATAGTTTGATGTTGATCAAGTTTAGATAGAATTTATCATTTCTAATGAATCAAGTATAGTTAAACTACAATCCAACATTCAGTTGTTCATTTCAACATTGACTCTACACTGTTTTCGGTAGAATTGAGTGTACTGCTCATTTCAGTAGTAACATCAATCAAAATAAATCACATATGTTTATGGTCAGTAGGCCCAAATTACTATTCTCAGTATAGCGAATGCTGACAGTGATAAAGGTGAGGAGTTTTGTCACTTTTTGTATCACTGAACTGAATTTCAGGTGTTCAGTCAATCATCTGCACCGAGTCAGACTTCAGCCTTCTGTAGAGCACATCATTCTTTTAATAACCAGTTTAGAGATCACACGTTACGAAACTTTTTTATGCAAACCAAATTTATCGTTCTATTCAATGAAAATCGACTATTTATTTGATTATTCTGGAAACGTTTCAACACAAGAAACTTGTATACTAGAGCTGTTCAATCCCTGTATATTCAAATCCTCTTCAGTGTGATAGACTCGAACACATTTATGTAATTATTCGAACAAATTATTCCTAAGTTAGTGATAATTTTTTGATAGAATCAAACACTACTTATCTTGAATTATTGTAACGATATCATGTCTCAGTTTATAGTATTTTCTCTGAAGAAGAGTTAATTTAATCAAGCTGTTGTATTGCAGATGATTTGATAGATTTGTAAGAAGTGACTAATTAAGGTTTGAATAGTAAATACTTATCAGGCATAATGTAGGAGCTTTGTACACATCTACGTAAACTTATCCATATTAGGGCTGATAACAACAAGCAGATGGACACGTTTTTGTTTCATGATACCACTGAGACTAATATACATATTGAGTTTTTTTCTGGTTAGAGTTCTTTTAGCGAGATAGTTTTTCTACGGGATGGGGTCGCAAACCCCATGCCCAACCCTCCTCTTTTACCCGGGCTTGAGAACGGCAGTAACTCTAGAAGAGCTACAGGCGGAGTTAGCTTCTCATACGTTGATAACTTTTGTCGTCAAGTTATGGTTGGTAACATGATGTTCATTGATAAGTCTTTTGTGGTTAAAAAATGGTAAACATGACTGAACAATTTGCAAAAGGTTCAGTATTATTTCACTGACCACATAATTTTATTGTGGATATGAGATAAGTACGCAGGTTGATTTTTCAAGATACATAATGAATAACTAACATATAAAGACTCGAGGAAATATTTGTCTAGAGTTGAACGAATTGGTTACTTTAACGTCTTAAAGTCTGTAAATACAATGAAGTTGCATCGTTCAATTAATTAAGTTAAGCAGTACAGGGTACTGAAAAATCAATTGTTTAATATAGGAAAATCTGTCTCGATTCTATCATATAAGAGTATTGGAAAGAATGTGAACGTTTGTCATCATGACCAAGTAGAACCTTACAATAATTTATCAGCATATCTGATGTGAAAATTCATACAAACTGTCATCTTATTTAATGAACTGGCTAATTCTTGTGACGTCACGTTTATTACTCGTTTTTTGCAGCTATGATTTCAATCTCGCTACTACTTACTTACGTCTGTTCATCTTTAGATAGAGGTTGATTTGTTCTCTATCATAGTACGTTGTTGATGATGACATCCGTTCATCGGATATTGAGTTTATTGGGAAAACCATTGTTCATGAATGCATCTTTGTAGATGATGGTTGTAGTAATTCTCGAACTTTCAGCTCCGTACAGTGAAGTTCTCGATCATCTGAGAAGTCAAAATGGTTCGGCGGAATTCTAACTGTCCACTGTATTCCGTACTTTTCTTCAGATATGGACAAGAAAGATAAATGGGGAGAACAAGCATTATTGTTTGACACTGGTTTTCGCCTGGGGTGCATCCATCAGCTGCTCTCTATATACAACCTTGCAGTGTAGTCCGTCATAAGAATTCCGTATGATGTTGATGATCGTCTCAGACACATCATAGTGCCATAGGAGGTTGCATGAGGTTCTCCTATTCACACTGCCGAATGCTTTCTCATAGTCAAGAAAGTTGATGAATAGTGATGAGTTCTATTCAATTGATTGTTCAACAATGATCTGTAGTATCGCGATTTGGTCTGTGCTCGACCGATCCTTACGACATGCAGCCTGTTGATCTCGACAGTTGACGTTTACTGAATCTTTCATTCGCTTCAGCAACACTGTTGAAAACATTTACTGATACTGGCAGTAGTGTGATGCCTCACTAACTGAGTTCTCACCCTTGTTAAGATCGACTTTGTTTGATATCTTGATGGGTAAGCATTTTCTTCTTCCTGACCAGAGTACAGCAACATCACCTCCGAATCTGACCTTTTCAGTGCGACTTGTGTCCAATAGATTTCATTTGTTCCGAACACCTTCATGTTGTGTTTTCTGATTACTGTAATTATTTGACTGGTGCTCTACGTCTCACATATTGTGCAGACAATCAACGTACCTATGATAATTGTTGTTGTGGTTGTCAGAACGGGCATCCGGCCTCGTGACTTAGGTTTGCACTGAAGAACTTTGAAGGGTCTTACGTATGCTGATCCGATGGTTCGTCGATGTGAGTCTCGAGTTACGGAGACAGGTGTGCCAGTCAGGTTGAGCGAAAACATCAGTTGATTGAGGTCGAGTGGAAACAGGTTTAACTGAAGGCATTGCGTTTTTAAGCTTGCTCGTGTAGGAGTTTAGATCCATGTTCATTGAAGAAGATGAAGGATCCATCAGCTATCCTCGAAGTAGGAGTGTCGTTCCGCAAACGAGCTGAGTTGCAGTGTATCCTATGTCAGCTTCCACTGCATTGCGAATACCTAGTAAGACGAGTGGAACAGCGTCGGTCCATTGTGAAACGTTTTCAGCTGATAGTGAAGCTTTTAGTTGTCGGTGAAAGCGTTCAATCAACTCGTTCGCTTGAGGGTGGTAGGCAGATGTTCGGAAGCGAGTGATTCCTAGTAATGTGGTCAGACAACGGAAAAGTTCAGATTGGAACTGGTGTCCGCGGTCTGTAGTGATAGTTGAAGGGCAGCTGAAGTTTGCCACCCATCATTCGAGTCAATGTTTCAGCAGTGATGTCTTTGATTGATACTGCTTTTGGCCATCGTGTGAAACGGTATACACAAATTAATTGACAAGACTATCCATTTGAAGGGTCCAACCAAATCCAGATGAACTTGTCGATAACGAGCATCGGGATATGTAAAAGAGCCTTAGGGTTATTTGTTGTTTCTAATCACCTTAGATTTCTGACAGCTTATACAGGAGCGTGCCCACCCTCTCACGTCATTATTTATACCAGGCCAGTAAAACCGTTCTGCTATAAGCTTGATGGATGCACGCACTCCTGGTTGAGAAAGTTTGTGCAACGTATTGAAGACGTTGCGTCGATAATGTTTCGGCACAATTGGACGATCCCTACCTGTATATATGTCACACAGTAAGGTTTCTTTACCTATTTCCATCTATTTAATGTGTAGTCTTAGGGTTTTTGAAGAAAATTCGCGCTGAAGATCAGTGTCTTCATTTTGGAGACGGGCAAGTTTAAGTAGGTCGATTTTTTGGAAACTGTTCAAGGGAGTTATACGAGACATGGAGTCTGCAGCTGCATTGTTTGCTCCAGAAATGTGTTGTATGTCTGAAGTAAACTGCGAAATGCAGTCTAGCTGTCGAGACTCACGAGGTGAGTACGTGTCTGAAAGTAAGGTTCATGATCAGTAAAAGGGGTGTGTTGAAAATGCCATGCAGCACAATACATAGCTAGGAGTTCCCTAGCAAAAGCGGTATATCTCGATTCAGTGTCTAGTGTAGCTGTAAATAAATACCCAAAACAAATAGCTCTGTAAGTCTCCGATATTGGATGGTGACCACTTTGATAAAGGCGGTTGGTCATGCATTCGCACCAGAACACGGTTTGGAACGGCGTGCACAACGTCTCCTGTGATCGCTAGCCAGATTAGATCAGTCACTCCTCGATATATTGATAACCCATCAAATATATCTCCCAACCACCTTGCTTCTGACTTTTGATTTCACTGGGTGAGCACGACTCAAATATAGAAAGTGTTGCTGGTTAAAGTGTTTTCAATATACAATACCTGTGGTATCTTCAATGTTAAGCCCGACGTGAACTGGTACACCAACCTATAAACTGTTAGTCTGTTCGTTTTTAGAATTTCATAAATTATTGCTTTACTTTTTTTATATACTGTGATTTTTTGTATTTCTTAATATTTTTCCCTCATTCATCCCTATACTTCAAATTCGCCATGGCAGAACACACTCCTAAGCTACTTAAGGTCAAGATCCTTACACTACTCTCGTTTCAGTATATGCCCTTCATACCAGGAAATATCGAAGCCTGGTTCTGCTAAGCAGTTCGCTACCTCGTCCATACTGGCGCAGAAGTCAGCGTTCTTTCTGCGAATTCTAACGACCGGTTTCACGAATCTGTTTGAAATTTGCAATCGGCAAACGGAAAGCCAATCGCCACATATGGTAAAAGGTACGTTTGCTTTAACGTGGGTTAACGCGAACTCATTCACTGGATCTTCGTTATTGCAGATGTTTCTATGCTGATCATATGTATAGATCTTCCACAACATCATAACCCCATTGATACATGCAAAGGAAGGCTAGTAGACGGAAACACTAAGTTATCTGTTTGCACTTCTTCTTTTTCCGGTTGCAGATTAGCCCCAGTCACAATCAGGCACACAACACACCCATTCTATAAAATATTACTCGATAAGTACTCTGGGATATACCAACCGCAACCGAAATTGTCGTGTGTAATCAGCAATCGTAAACACCACATCATGACTACAGGACCAGATGTATTCTCGAAAGGACGCCGACTGGATCTCTAAAAGCTGAGGTTGACTCAAAACGAATTTGGCCAAATAATAGAGTTAGGAATCGTCCGACCGTCAAACAGCCCATGGTCCGCAAAAAGAACACCAACGATTGGCGCACAAATGGTGATTATCGACGTTTGAATGCAAAAACCGTTCCTGATCGTTACCCGTTACCTCACATTGACGATTTAACAGCTACCTTTAAAGGTGGAACTGTCTTTTAGAAAATCGACCTCGTAGAAGCCTATAACTAAATCCTTATGGCTACTGACGATATTCCAGAAATCACTATCATCACAACCTTCGGACTCTATGAATTTTCGCGAATGCCTTTCGGCCTAAGAATTGCTGCGCAAACCTTCCAAAGTTTCATCGATGACGTATTTCGAGGTCTTAATCTCGTACATGCATATACTGATGACTGTCTCATAGCAAGCCCGGACAGATAACCCCATCTCTACCATCTGGACGTTGTGTTCGAACGACTGCAAAAGCATAGCATTAATGTAAACATTTAGTAATGCTAAATCGGAACCGACTCCTTAAAGTTCCTAGGACATAATATTGATGCTCAAGGCATCCGACCTTTAAGAAGCAAAATGGGCGGCCGTTCTGGATTACCCAGAACCGACAATATATAAAAGTTAAACTAAATAGACGATTTTTGAAATTCTAAAAACGAACAGACTAACAGTTTATAGGTTGGTGTACCAGTTCACGTCGGGCTTAACATTGAAGATACCACAGGTATTGTATATTGAAAACACTTTAACCAGCAACACTTTCTATATTTGAGTCGTGCTCACCCAGTGAAATCAAAAGTCAGAAGCAAGGTGGTTGGGAGATATATTTGATGGGTTATCAATATATCGAGGAGTGACTGATCTAATCTGACTAGCGATCACAGTTCTTCGGGAAGAACTGTAGGCAGCGGTTTACTCAGTCTTCAGTCTTCAGTAATAAGGATAGAAGGTCTAGTGACCTATTTTAATCCTTGCAGTTTGTTACACTGTGGAGGTCCAATCTCGTCTTGAATATATCAACAGAAGGTGCTGATATTACGTGTTCTGGTAGAGAATTCCAGTAATTCACTACTCGGTGCGAGAAACGAAACTCCAGACGTAGACGATTTGATCTCGGTTTTTGGACTTTCTTTGAATGTCCTCTCAAATGCTCAGCCCTAGACGGGAGGAAAAGATAGGACATGTTAGTACCAAGGTCATCGTTCAGGATTCGATATGCCAATATTAGATCACCCCGTATTCGCCGGTAAGATAACGGAAATAAGTTGAGGTGTCTCAGTCTGTCTTCATAAGATAGGCTAGATAAGCCTTGTACCATTTTTGTCCCGCGGCGTTGGACTCGTTCCAACATATCCGCCTCATATTTGAAACAAGGACTCGCTGCTTGAATCCCATATTCCAAATGTGGCCGTACGAAAGTTGGGTATAATAATCTAAACATTTCCCCATCCAGATACCGGAAAGATCTACGAATAGACCATAATGCCCTATAGCCTTTTGCAGCAGCAGCCTTACAGTGACTGGTTGTTTTGAGATCATTACTTAGTATGACTCCTAAATCTTTATAGTTTCTTACTTTGGGCAACACTAGTCCACATAATGTGTAGTGATACGAATCATCATAGTTATTTAATTGCATCACAACACTTTTATTAGGGTTTACTTCTAGTGACCACCCATTCATCCATGCAACTAGTGAGTTAAGATCTTCCTGTAAAACTATTCTGTCTGACATACTATATATGGGTCTCCAAATCTTAATGTCATCGGCGAATAGTAGGACGGATGACTTAGCTATAGCTGGTAATTCATTTATATAAAGTAAAAAGAGAAGAGGACCTAAAATCGTGCCTTGGGGGACGCCACTTTTTACTGGTTCCCACGATGAGAGAGCCCCATTTACTCTTACCCTTTGTCTCCTTTCATGAAGAAAGTCACTTATCCAGTCTATGACTGCATAATGGATTCCAAAACTTTCTAGTTTCAATTTAAGACCAGAATGGGAAACCTTATCAAAGGCTTTACTTAGATCTATGAAAATGACATCTACAGGAATATTGCGATCTTTTGCCTCAGCCCAATCTTCTCTTGCAATGAGAAGATTTGTCAAACATGATAGACCTTTTCGAAAACCATGTTGTTCCTTTGACAAAAGATCATGTCTTTCCACGTAGTTTATAACAGCCATCCGAATAATTTTTTCCATTAGTTTTACAACTGCACTAGTTAAGCTGACGGGTCGATAGTTACTAACTAAATCCCTACCCCCAGTCTTATACACCGGACTGATTATTGCGTCCTTCCAGTCTCTGGGCAATCTGGACTGCCGTAGGGACATATCGAACAGCATCGCTAAGGGTTCAGCAATAACATCTGAGAGGGCTTTCATAATCCGAGGATGAATATCATCAGGACCACTAGACTTATCAGGTTTGAGATGCTGGAGTAGGCTTAAAACAGTTTCTTTCTTAATAACTACAGGGTCCATCAACAAGTCGCCACAATCACAATGAATAGGTGATCGTTCCTCATTATTGGAAGAAAAAACTTTACTGAAATATTCCGAAAAAGCTTCCGCTTTTTCGGTATCATTTCTTGCCAAACTTAACGGATTTTCTTGTATCAAAAGTGATGGTATTCCATCACTTCTCTGAGTTCGCCTCTTTATATACGAGAATAACCGTTTTGGACTATGTTTGCAATCCCTAACCAATTGTTTTTCGTATGACCGTCTAGTTCTACTAATTAACGCTTTACAATTATTTCTAATCTTACGATAACTAGATCTGTACTGTTGTAAGCCAGTAGAGATGAACATGTTCCAGTGTTTTTTTCTACACCTAAGGAGTTTCTTAACTTCTTTATTTATCCACGGTGGACTATTGTTCGGTCTACGTGGCACCAAGTATGGTATGAACGGGGACGTGACTGCACTAAACTTGCCTTTAAATACAGACCACGCCTCATCAACTGATGAGCTAGTATCTACTGACCAATCTATCTTAGTAGCACAATCCTGAATTTCTGGTATGTTAGCTCTCCATATGTTTGGGCGAGGCTTAATCTGATCGTATATCATATCGCTAGCTCTAAACGTGAATGATAAAACAGCGTGATCGCTATTTACTAACGGGGGAAGAATATTTAGGTTGGCAATATCCTCAGTCTCATGAGTAATTACCAAGTCCAACAGAGAAGAACCTTGGTTTACACCAAAACGTGTAGGTTTGGATACATGTTGTACTAGTGCATGTTCCATTACTGTTTCCAAGAGCCTGCTATCAAATGAGTTTATAGAGCATTTCGTGGTCATCTCAGTCCAACTAATGTCAGGTGCATTAAAGTCTTTTAATATCAAGCATCTGTTATTTGCACTTCATAGCCGAATGTGCTCTAAAATAAAGTCATCAGCTAAGCAGATTGGGCTGCCATAGATGACACCGAGTGCAAATGTACAACATCCGACAGTGAGTTCACAGCTAATGACTTCACTTGTTCCACTATCATGGGATTCGCAAACGGAGGAGCGGATATTTATACTATTGGCTATGTATAGAAGGACGCCACCTCCTTTCCTGCATCTATGTCTATCACTTCTTAAACAATGATATCCGGATAATTCTGGGGTGATATCGAAGTCATGGACTAACCAAGTTTCCGTCACAGCTACAATGAGTGGCCTTAATTTGTCCACCAGTGTTCCTAGCTCGTAGAATTTATGTTTTAGACTACGGGCGTTGGTATATAAAACTCCTAGGGGGAACGACCTATCCACACAGGCCTTGGTAGCATTCGCTTCCAAGACCTGACTATTCGAAAACCCACCAATCGGAGATTTTCTTCACCGTTTTGTCGACGGGTTTCTAGTTCAGCTAGTGCCGTCTTCCTTTTTATTCTAT
>NC_031499.1:7916655-7930093 GCF_000237925.1 Schistosoma mansoni | reverse complement strand
CGGGTTTCTAGTTCAGCTAGTGCCGTCTTCTTTTTATCTATCTTCAAGAGATACATCCGGTCGCATTCGAATGTCAGAGTTGTCGTGACTTCGAGCGTTACTTAACAGAAGATTACGTTGTTTCTCCGACCCTAAGATTACCTTAAGGAGTCTACACGGTCGGGGTAGAACACTGTCATCGGCTCTTTTACCTATTCTAACTAATTTTTTGACCTGAACACCTTTAGTGTTATCTGGTAATATGCTACGGATATATTCTCCGAGCCTCTCTAAGGCATGGGTGTGTCTAACCTTAGGATCTGGATCGTTAGACTCTGGCAATTTACTCACAATAATATTCGATGATATTAAATTCCTCTCAGTCGCACTAGGATGATGATCTGCCGTTCTATCAGAGTGCGATAATGCATTGAGTGACTCAGACTGTGAGTTCCTCAATGGCTTGTCAACCAAGTGTGCTTTATCATTAGCTTTTTTTCCTTTCCTTTTCCTCTTTACTGCGGTCCATTTTTGGTCATTCAGGACAGCTGCATTGGGACTATTGGGGACGGTGACGGTTTTATCCGGGTCCTCAATTTCTACTAAAGATACATGATTACTCATGTCAATACCATGTGGTGATTTACTCCTCGTTAGTTGTAACGGAAGTTTCACTTCGTCATTAATTAGAGTAGGTTGTTCAGCGCGTTTTGTAACAGCACTTACAACACTGACACAGTCTTCACTGTCAGTGCTTGCGTTACTAGCGCACCCACTATCTTTCTTTTTACAGGCTAGAGCCAATAGGCTCATAGCCTCTTGAATTAATGTCGTCTTGTTAGTACAGCAGAACATACAAAGCCAGTGCGAGTTAGGCTTAGAACATCTTTTGTATGCAGCTGGACTGAGACGGGTACACATCTTGTGGTACCATTTTTTGCATTCATCGCACTGCATCCCTTCATCTACGGGGAATAAACAGTTCGGCTGTCCACATTTGAATGAACTACCAACCATTGTAATCAGATTAGGTTTAAAAAACAATATGATCACAATAATAGCACAAGCGTCAGAGTATATGCAAAAGAAGGAACCAAGAGACAAAGTTTTCAATAAAATTTCAAACCTTAACTAGATTAATTTAAGTTAAAGTAGACCAAGAATGCTTTTGATACAGCAAATACACAAAAGCAACGATAATCACAACAAGTATGAAAGTCACTGCCCTTTTTGAAACGCGCGTGTTCAGTGGATATCTTTGAAGATAAAAAAACCCTCCTTCATAATGAAGAAAACGCAATCAAATTTTTTTGATCTTATAGAGTGGTTATGGGAAAAATATGTTTACAAATATTATGAAGTTTTCATTTGTTTGAATACACCACTGCCGTCACTGAAATTACTGGCGCTATAATTAATTTGTTCCAACTGACCTTGACGTTTGCTATTAAGTATTCAGGTTGCCCGAGGGTATTTAAAGGCTTGCGCAGGATTGTGCAACAGCCGTGAGAGTGAAAAGGGGGTTAAGCCTATGTTTTAATACTGGTAAGCAAGATTTGTTGCGATTTTCTTCAGCTCTGGCTGAAGTTGAAACCTGTAATGTTTGAGTGTCAAAAACTGCAACCATACATTAAGCTCATCTTGCATCAGATGAAAATAACTAGTCGTTAATCATTGTGTGGTCGACGTAAAATTGGCAACTTCTGACGACTTCAGATCATTATTCACCAATCTTTTGGTTACTCACATTTTTATTACATGTTTATCGTTGATCAGTTTAAGTTATTGTACATTAGTATGTCTGTTAGATCTGTGCACGTTGTTGTTTTTCTGGTTATATTACTTATTAAGAGGGAATTTAACGGAATACACGTTGAGATTGTTGTTACCTAAAACTGTATGTCAATATAGTCAGCTCTAGGCATTCCTCGGCACTAAAGAAATGTGTGGGTGCATATTTTTATTGTTACGAGATTTCTTTAAGTTCTTGTTAATCAAATCTACATGGTGACAAAATTGTTGTCTTTCACAATTACCCATTCATTTTTCAAACCTTATCAAAATTATGTTATAAATTTGTTGCGCTCTAACTACCGGTGACAGCTAAGACCTGCATGATTAGTGCTGTCAGTCCGAGTTCAGAAGTGTGCTGAAAAGCACAGGATTTGGCCTAATACTGGTTGGTTGGAGACTGCTTAACATTGCTTAAAGTCGTCCCATGCATTTACCCTATCTTATTGATCTTGAATCTCAGTATCTTGTCACACATACGTTTCTAATGTGTCTTTTAAACCATAATCTCAAAACTAATTCTTAGTTTTTATTGTTGTTACCGAATTTCTCGCTCTCGTTATTTTCTATCTCACGTTAATGTGATATGATAACCTGAGCTAACTAACATTTGTTCCAGTTTCTACTCCCAATATAACTGACTGTACAACTTGACAGTTCATTAGTAAACTTCTGCCCTTAGTAGAGATTGGGATTTTGTAATTTTTAGGGTATATTAGTTTCAGATTGAGTAAAAATTGGTGTTGATGGGTGCACATTTTTTCACTTAATTTTTCATTTCACTGAGGTTCTTGATTTTTATGCAATTTAAGATATTTCCATTTCTTTTACTAGATTCTTTCTCGCAGATATTTACAGCATTTTTTAATTCTGTTTGGGTACCGTTCCCAATTTGGATTTTAGCCGTTGTTATTCATACATTTCTGGTCATAAAATGAGTGATGACGATCAAATTGTACGACAGAGAACAGTAAGTTGCATCTAGATAAGAATATTAGCGATTTATTTATCACTTCGTAAACATATAAATGTACTGTACAATGTATTTTCGCCCATATTTATTTTTATTTTATTTTATTTAAACACATAAATATTGGTACAAAAAGCACCAGATAAATATGCGCCTCACAAATCTCATTTGATTTGTGTGAGGGCTGTGATACTGCTCAGGTGCCCAAACTGAAGCAGGTGGTTTTCTTAGGGGGCCACACCCCGAGCCTTTGACCTGAAGGCCTAGTCCACAAGGCAGTGTATCATTGTGATGAGATGCAGTCCCATGGTAGCCGTTGACCAATTGGTTCATAATCCATTTGTTCCTTCAGGATACTGGAGTCCATGTACACCATTGGTTTGGAATCATGGTTTTCCAACTCCCCTAGGTGAACTTTCCGTGTCCACCAACCTGGTTAAAGCACCGAACATTCGCTTTTCGTCCTCTCACTTTTGTGAACAACACCCTCGCCACGAGAAGGCAGTGAGTAGGACTTGTGTGGCAGAGGCTATATATTCGCGTGTCCATGTGAGAGCATTTTGAGAGGGAGAGCGGACTCTCCCCACTCTCGGCCGTGCCAGGGTCCATAAACTTTACTAAATGTTATTATTATCTGTGTAATATAGCGGAGGATCAACATTAATGTTCATTACTATTTATGCGATACATTGAAGTTAATCGTCTAGGTAACTTTATGTTAAGTACGTGTTTAGGTCAGACATTTCCTCATATATTTTGGGTTTAAAAGCTATTTGCTGTGATCTCTGTAACATTAGGTAGTTTAGTGCATAAGCTTGTTAAATTACTGTATTGAATATGGATTTTTTCTTACCCGGTCATTTCTGTGCTTATAAATGCCTTGGTACGGCCGAGGGTAGAGAGAGTTCACTCTCCCTCTCGAAATGCTCTCACATGACCATGCCATTGTTCAGAACTGTGTAAGGTTACTATAAGCTTCATACATTAAAGTCTATGAAATACTAAAAATTTGTTGCAGATGTTTTTATGAAATAACGTACACATTGATTAATAATAATATTTTGCGTTCGTTATTCCTTAAATATTCCTCTGAACAGAGACGTAACTTCGGTTCATAAAGTCACTAACTGTTGGTTTAAACCTTGTCGATAGATACAAACTAATTGGTTGGGTTCCATGTGATGATCGTAATCATTGGTTAAAGGAGTTGATTGACATAGCTTGGAATCAGTCACAGTAGTTCACTCACTCATTTTTCTTCAAATCTTGAGTTTCAGTATTTCTTTGTGCATAGCTTCTCATTATGTCTTTTCAAGTTACATTTTCAGCGCTTAATTATTCTAATAATTTGGATTCTTTCTCAATTCATCTTGTTGACTTTACCTCATTCCTCTATCATGTTATATGATAACATGTACCAACGCACATTTTTGACAGGCCCTGCGTCAGTTATGATAAAACTAACTAACCATGCTATTTAGTGAAGTTATCATTACCTTAACAGTATAGTTTGTTACTAAAAGTAGTACTACGAGGCCGTGATTTACTCATTTCTCCCGTTTCTCTGTTTTTTCTTTCTCATTCTTTATCAGGGGGATGTTGTAGAACCAACTAGTATTACGGCTTCTTCGACTACTTCTAATACTATTAATATCGATACACAAGATGATGTATCAAACACTAAGAAACAAACAAGTGATGATGATGACGATGATGAACAAATTGATCCAATTAGACCTGATTTTGAAGCTGCTGAAAAGTTACATCAAGGCACAAGTCATGTACCACCAATAATTGGTTTCTTAAATAAACTTCTTCCACCACGTTGGGTTAATTGGACTGTACGATTATTTACAGGCCTACTATTAATTTCCGGATTTACACTTCTTATTTATTTGGGTCCATTGGCATTAGTACTTATGGTAAGTGTTGTATATAACGAGTTCTTTGTTTATTTTTCTGTTACCATTAGACTATTGATCAGAATTTTTCAACTTCTTAGCACTAAAAACTAATTGCTTGTAATTGATTTTGTCTTAATTAAATCCATGAGGAAACTATCATTGCAATAAACGACGGATCTTTTTTTATCCAAGTAGGTGAATTCCAAAGAATATGTATATAACTCAAGTACATGAGCATGAATGTTAATGGTTCTATGTGGTTGCCCAAAGTCAAGTAGATAGAGTGGAGTTTGAACCTGAAACTTAGTGACTGAAAGTCGAACGCCTTAACCACTAAACCAACATTAAATTATTGAAATAAAGCTGGAGACAGCTAAGCCAAAATGTTATACCAGTCCATGAATTCACTGGCTAATGAACTGTGCTATATTAATAGGTGTGTAGACTATCTGGTTAGGGTCTACGTTAATTATCGCAACAGATGATTAGAGACTTTAAATGACACGGCTCAACATCTTTCTCAATAGTTCAAATGTAGATACTCTTTGTATTCCCTTAGAACCTCGGTCGCGAAATCTCTCTATATATTTTCCTTCTTTTTATACGTAGTCTTTTCTACCAGTGCTGATACTGTTACTACTCCTACCATTCTGGGATTTACCTTAAAACAACTTTACGTCACTGTGCTAATGTGATATGGGAACTTGAGCCGGTGCACATGTGTCAGGTTGCGTTTAACTCACTGACTACTCAACTCTCTTTTCTCGTTGACCGATTTCAAATGTATATATTTGGCTTTAAGTCACATTGTCTGTCTGTGTAAGAACTAGTGATCAAGCCGAAATAGTTGAATCATAGCTTGAGTCGCCAACCTATTGGTTACCAAGTGTTTCAACTGTTAACTTATCAGTGTTTAAAGAATTAACTAATTCAAATTTAGTTTTGGTTGTGTCTTGTTCTTGAATTCTTAAATATCAGCTTTCTAACTGCCTCCCGGTTCAAAAATGTCATTCAATCTTGAGGCCAGAGAAAAGCATTAGACGGAAAGTAAAGGAGAAGATTCACTTTAAAAGCACATATGTGGAATCATGTGTAACCCTGAGATCGTAGAAGTTTTTAGAAAACGTGCTAAAATCAGCAATTAATTTGATAATTGCTTAATCAGAGTAAACAGAGTATAATCAATCATTTTCCTGGCTTCTGAACACTTTTCCCACTCATTATTATGAGCTCCCTAATAATTTCTCGTGGAACACTGCTGTACCCCCAAATGCCCTGGTACGGCCGAGAGTGGGTGAGTCCGCTCTCCCTCTCCAAATGCTCTCACATGACCACGCGTATACAGCCTCTGACAGGGAAGTCATACTCACTGCCTTCTCGTGGCACGAGTGTTGTTTACGAAATTGAGAGGACGAATAGCGAATGTTCGGCGCTTTAACTGGGTTGGTGGACACACCTAGGGAAGTTGGAAGACGCTGATTCCAAACCAATGGTGCACATGGGCTCCAGTATCCTGAGGGAACAAATGGCGTATGAATCAATCGTTGGTCACCAGCTACCATGGGACTGCATCTTCTCACGATGCTCAACTACCTTGTGGATCAGATCTTTAGGTCAAAGACTCGAGGTGTCAATATGATGAAGAGTATCCAACCATGACTAGGAGAGAAGGAAGCCGTTGTATTCTGATATCGAAATGTAGTTAAGAGTTATGGCCGTTATCATGAAACCTGTTTAAAACAAAACAAAAATAGTTATATGGTCGAATACTAGAATACATTTGCTTTTTAAGTAATTGTAAACTAAACTAAAAGTATAGTATAAAGATAAGCCAATCAGAATCGAGGACATGACTCTTAGGTTTTCTTGTGTGTGCGAAATTTGAAGTAGAAATACCCCTGTATACTGATCAAAACGTTTAAGATTATTTCTTGCCATCATATAGTAAAAAATAAGTGTTAAGCTCTTTAAATTTCTAATTTTTCATCGGTAGATTATAAATAACAGACAAATCAACACCATCCATAAGTCGTTGAGCCTGCGATAAACCTTAACTTGATGGCATTATATTTCATAGACAAGATAGTTACGTAAAATCTCTTTAATGTTTGCTTGAAATCCATATAGGTACAGAAAATTTTGACTGGAGATAAACTCCACTCTTGTTCGTAATGTTGACCTTGCACCTAGCAACTACTTCTTCACTTACTTCGTTGAAGCCATAAGTGTCGAAAATAAAAGAAACCCCATAGCTTCTACTACTCATGGTATTCACTAAGGATTTATTTATAAAAAACCATGAAAAATGTAGTTTTCTACGACAAAAATACCATTTCATCATTCTACAGACATGTCAAGTGTAAGTACAGTCAGTCATAATGATAGAAAAATTACAATCCAGCAAAAGTCACACCTTCAAAATATCTACCATTAAATGATTAAATAAACGAAAACATGACTGTAATTACTATGATACACTTAAATGACCTGACAAAATGTATCCTCAATCAGAATTTTTTAATATTGTAGCTAATGCCAGTTTGTGATTAAAACTCTAAACCTAACTACGAACAAAATGAGAACTCCCAAAACTCTATTTGGGTCAGGATAAAATTTCAAGAGGAGGGATAATCTAATGTTATGAGAACAACTTTATATGTCGTCGGTTTTGTTTGAAAAAATTTACAGACTGTCATGACTTATAGCCGCCCACTAATATCACATGACAAAACCACCAATCAGAATATCATTTTCTATAACCTCGTCTCTGATCTAACCAATGACATGACAACTAGTACTAGTAGCTTTTATTCACGGCTAAGTCTTCAGTGGTCCTTGATTCCGTGGCTTTCTTTCCTTTCATTGATCACTGAGTTCAGGTAACAGTAATTAGCTTCCACTAGACGAATATTATATTTCACTCATACGTAGTTTATACACAAACAGACTTGACTACATCATATTATAAAGTGAAAAATAAGAATTATATATGAAGACAAAAATTAGTTGTAAGGGAGACTGTGAATAATAAATTGACTAGTGATGATGAACAGCAGATCATAGAATAGTAGGTAATGGGTTAATCGAAAACTCACTATAAAAGGAATATAAATATATCATAGTCTGGTTACGTAATAATTACACAATAATATATAATAATAATAATTCATAAATTAGTTCCGACAGTTTTATTTATTTATTTAAACACATGAATATTGGTACAAGGAAGCACCAGATAAATATGCGCCATACAAATTTGATTTGTGTGAGATCTGTTATACTGTCCAGGTGCCCAAACCGAAGCGGGTGGTTTTCCTAAGGGGCTATACCCGGAGCCTTTGATCTGAAGGTTTGATCCACAAGGTAGTGGAGCATCATGAGGAGATGCAGTCCCATGGTAGCCGGCGATCAACGATTGATTCATACGCCATTTGTTCCCTCAGGATACTGGAGGCCATGTACACCATTGGTTCGGAATGAGGGTTTTCCAACTCCCCTAGGTGGACTTTCTGCATCCACCAACCCGGTTAAAGCGCCGAACATTCGCTTTTTGTCCTCTCAATTTCGTAAACAACAGTAATGCCACGAGAAGGCAGTGAGTAGAACAACCCTGACAGGCTACATACGCGTGGTCATGTGAGAGCATTTGGAGGCAAAGTGTAATCGAGCTTGCCAGGATCGACAGTTACCATTCATTTAGTTTTTGTTGCATATAACACAGATTTTAATAACCAGTAAATAACTTTAATCAACATAAATTTTGTTGATACTTTTATTAAATGATTATTTATCATAACCTAAACTATACACTTATAGTTGTTCCCCTTTTTGTTTTTTTTTTCGTAACCATATCGATTATTTTCGAATTGGTTAAGAATTAATTAAAAATTCGTATCAATTGTGCTTTTAAAACTTACCCTTTTATCATACTCTTGTCTAAACTAGAATTTGTTCTTGTACTACTACTAGTACGACTACTACTACCACCACCACTACTACTACTACTACTACTCATAATAATAATAATAATACTCTAAAAGAGCTTTGTCAAGTGTGAATCTACTTTACTAAATGATAAGATAAATTTTGTATTGTATCCAATATTAATAAATTCAATGATCGCTTGTGGTTTATCGATTGATTTGTACTTAAATAATTGTCCTGTAGATTAGTTGTTGCTATGGTTGTATGTATGTATGTATGTATGTATAAGTATATATGTATATGTTACTGAGACGGTTTTTTTTAATGATTTGATATGGATGAAATTTTCAACTGTCAAAATGAATAAATCGTATACTAGTTAATATATGAACTCAATGATATAATGTGTATAGTGTCTTTAAATGAAAAACTACTCACATTATTGTAATATTGCTATAGGTGCCCCTCCCCTTTCTCATCTACCCTAAATGAATTGAAATAAAAGACGAGACTACTAACCAGATAAGTAGTTATTTTGTTTTTGTTTTACTAGAATGATACTTACTTACACCTGCCACTCCCAATGGAGCATAGACCGCCGACTAGCATTCTCCAACCCACTCTGTCCTGGGCCTTCTTTTCTAGTTCTATCCAGTTCTTGCTCATTCTTCTCATGTCTGTCTCCATTTCTCGGCGTAATGTGTTCTTTGGTCTTCTTCTTCTCCTTTGGCCTTCAGGATTCTATGTGAGGGCTTGTCTTGTGACCCAATTGGGTGATTTCCTCAAAGTGTGCCCAATCCATTTCCAGCCTTTCTTCCTCCACTGGAATCTGGTTTGTTGTCTCCCACAGTAACTTGTTGCTGATAGTGTCTGACCATCTGATCCGAAGTATCTTGCGTAGACAACTGTTGATAAACACTTGTATCTTCTGGACGATGGCTTTCGTATTTCTCCACGTCTCCGCCCCATACAGTGGAACTGTCTTGACATTTGTATTAAAAATTCCGATCTTGGTGTTGGTTGACAATTGACCAGAATGATTATAAACACAAAATATATCGGATAAAATATTTTATAGATGATTGGAGGAAATCAGTTTTTTAGATCATTCATTCTTCAATCAATTAATTGATATCTTACTGTTAGATTATTGTATCGAAGTAGGGGGCTACCTCAAGTTTGATATAATAAGATTTTGTTATCTGATCCCTATTTGATCCATTCCTTTTTTAGTTTTTAAACAATTAGGCAGGTTATATAATCACCATCGATAATGAAATAGGAATAAATAAATAAGAATTATCAGAATGGGGATTTGTGGAGATTGTAGTATGTTTTTTCGATAGTTGAATTCATGAGTCGATCTAAGCTAGAACAGTATTGAAAACTTGAAAGTACTGGACGACTGTTTCATCCTAGCATGGGACTCCTGAGCAGTGCACATACACGATCATGCATTCTGGACTCGAACCCAACGTTTCCGATCTCGTGCGCTAACGCTTTACCTCTAAACCACTGAGTCGGCGTCCAACAGTGTTAATGTATAACTTTAATCGACCCATGATCTTGCACAAACCTTCATCCATTGTCTGTTGGATGCCAACTCAGTGGTCTGGAGATTAAGTGTTCGCGCATGGAGAGAAAGGTCTTGCGTTCGAATTCCGTGTGCGAGATTGATATGCTTGAGCTAATTTGATTTTCTCGGTAAACAAACGAAGGTCAATGACATAGTGACACGATAGGCTATCCTAATCAGTTGCCCCAGGCCCCGATAACTATAGGAAGAAGTCCAAGGCGAAGTAGGGGAATATATATTCCCTAAGCAGCCAAGTACGAGCAAATCATAAGGGGAAAAGCTCAAACGTATATATACAGCGATAAATTGTTCTTGGGCAGTATTACAAAATAGCACACTTAAAGATACAACGGACCAATAGCATTTAAGATATTTCACAAGCCCGAAATTCGACTCGAAGGTGAAAAGAGCGATTTTGGCGTTATGTTAAATTATCGACACTTTCATCATTTTCACTATGATTAATATTTTGCGGACAGGAGTTTCTACAGATTGTTCAAATTGAAAGTAATTTTATTCATGAAATGGATTCAGTTGATATATCATAGAAATAGTGTATAGTTGCTTTCATCCTAAGTTAAAACCTTTTCACAAAATCGATTGTTGTACATAAATTCGAAAAATTATTATTATTATCAGTGATTGAACAACCATCTGGTACTTCTTGATTCTCAATGAATCTTCCGGCTGTAAACGGTCCATTATACATACAACGATGGCTGGTATATTTTTATGCTAGTGGTCAAGCTTGCATGTCGTAATCGTCCAGTTGAAATACATTGGCTAGAACATTCGTTTCTTTAGGTCTTACTATACCAGCCGTGTCTTCCCGTAGATCTTGGGTTTTAACATTTTTGTATATTTTCTATTCCATGAAAACGTCTATTTCTCTCTCGTATATGCTTAATATTTTCTGCTACCATTGGTACACTGTTACTGCTATAATAATAATTACTCTGGAATTTATCATAATAATTTTATCTCTTTATGCCGACACAATGTGGCAGCTTGAGCGGATGCACAGACGTGCTGTTTCTACAATGCTTATGGCATCCTGAATTTATAATGAAATTTAACCTCCAGATTGTAGTGTTACTTGGCTACTCAGTTTTATCTCAAGCAGTTATTTATTTTTCATAGTTGAAAGCGTGAGTCAATTGAAGCTAGACCACCATGGAAAACCTGGAAACATTGGACTATGAAAAATACTAAATCTCCACAAAACCCCTTCTGTTAATTAATATAATCATATGCTCACTAGTGACTTCGAGAAGTATATCTAGGAGCTCTAGTGAGAAGCAGTGACCAGTGGAGTTCAAATCACGTCTGTCGTGAGATAGGAACTCACTGAAGACAATCGGTGAATGGTTGCTCAACTTCGTGGATCAGTTGAAGTTAGACATTAACACCGTTAGATGCCAGCTCAGTGGTCTATCGGTTAAGGGATCTGACTCGAGACTGGTAGGTCCTGGGTTGGAATCTCGCGAGAGCGGGTTCGTGGATGCGCACTAATGAGGAGTCCCATAATAGGACGAAACGGCCGTCCAGTGCTTCCAGGTTTTCGATGGTGGTCTAGCTTCAATTGACTCACACTTTCAACTATGAAAAATACTAAATCTCCAGAAAACCCCTTCTGATAGTTATTTATTTGTTACTATTCCAATTGTGTACAAGTTTATGCTCTTCCCTCTCTTTAAAAATTATTGGGTATGTTGCGAAAAGATAACTTGTGATTATCTCTACTTCTATCACTTCGATACACACACACACACACACACACCCAAATTTCAATAAATAAGGCTTTATTATTCACATCATGTGTTGGATTCATTTTATCAAAATAAAAATAGGCTATAAAATGATAGATGTATCCATTGTTGTTTATTGTAGTATCTTTGTTTTTAATGTGTTTAGATTTGGTTACATTATTTGTTCTAATCAGATTAGAAAATGATTATTGTTTTCAATATGGATTTAAATGAAATCAATCTGGATAAGACTATGTAACAAATCGAGGTTAAAGTTTCATCTATCCTTTTTAATTTAATTTAATATTATACAATCAGGAGTGAGTTTTGTTAATAGTAAGTATTAGTGTGGTGGACCTTACTCACAAGATTACTTTTAACTGGTATGCAGCGAAGCGTCCCATGGGAGTTGCTACAGTCGACAGCCGAAGATAGGAGTCTCAGGAAGCCTAAAGCATGGCAAGTTCGAAATACTTTTGATACTAGAAGAAAAGCTATAGAAGACAGTTTACGACCAACTTGGGTTTCGGAACACACAATAGATGCAAATGAAAAAAATGATGACTAAGTGTATATATTTCATAAATAATCTGTGTTCTCCATAAATTAATACACATATACCATCTGGACTTGACTTGTTCTTACATTACGGTAGTATGTAGAGTGCACGACAGACGTCATTGGATCTTGCTTTATTTTAAATAAAACTCACTCAATGTTTAAGTTCTATGAAGTTTCCATCCACCAAAACTAGTAACTTGATATGTTGATTATTTTAATATTAGGAAATTTAAAGCCCCTGAATGCCCTGGTACGGCCGAGAGTGGGGAGAGTCCGCTCTCCCTCTCCAAATGCTCTCACATGGCCACGTGAATATATAGCCTCTGCCGGGGAAGTCCCATTCACTGCCTTCTCGTGGCATTACTGTTGTTTACGAAATTGAAAGGACGAAAAGCGAATGTCCGGCGCTTTAACCGGGTTGGTGGACACAGAAAGTCCACTCAGGGGAGTTGGAAAACCGTGACTACGGCATAGTATCTATGACCTAACTGATTACACTTCCGACCGGCACCTTTAAATCGGCAGAGAGGTTTCTATTAGTCTACGATTATTTAACTCCTTTCTGTACACAAACGTAGTTCAGGAGTCAGCAACCAGCCACTACTATATCTATATTTCAAGCATACGTAGTTTATATACAGAAATACCGGACCACATCACACCATAAAATCAAAAATAACAGTTATACATGATCAAGCCAAAAAGTGGCCGTAAGTAGGACAGACTGTAAATAACAAGCTGGCAACAAATTAGGAATAGTAAGTTGTACAACAATACCAAATCAGTCAACCGAAGGCTTATGATGAAATATATATATATATATATATATATATATATATATATATCAGTTCGAATTGCCATATCACATTAGCACAGAGATGCAATTGTCGATTCAAGTCCCATAAAGGTAGAAGTGGTAATAGTATAAGCAGTAATCCGAAAGATTAGGGTTTGAAGATGTTATTCAAGGAGTATAATCCAGTGA
>NC_031499.1:7911628-7916455 GCF_000237925.1 Schistosoma mansoni | reverse complement strand
TCATTGTTAACTTTCAAAATTTACTCATGCAACAATCAATAAACTTGGCATACGTTCGTCCATATGAAGTTTATTATTATTAATAATAATAATAATGATAATATAGTTAATAGTCTGTGAATCATCATCGGCTGAGGTGGCTGACACATGTATTACGTATACCCAACATCAGTCTGTCTCGATGCATAAGGTTGGTCTGTGTGTAAGAGTACGTTAAAATTCACTAGTTGATAATATGAGTCGTGTTGGTAGATGTAGGCTATTTAGTTGTCAACGGATGATAATCACAACTAGTCATTAAAAATAATAATGTCCCACATAAAATAAATTCTTGTGTAGTTAAGGATATTACTTGGTTACCTAAATTTTAGGAGATAGTGTTTTTAGGAGAGTATTTTGTTGGATAGACGTGGTTCATAAATTATTTAAGCCAAACATTTATGACAGACTTGTAAATAATATATATGAAACAAAAGATCTAATCTATGCAAAATGCATCATTACAGGTGGTCTCAATTTAAAATACAAGTTTATATTCACAGAATAAACACATGATTACAAACATGAGTTTACAAATGGTAAATGTTACATTTTTATCATAGGGAAGGTAACCAGTTAAGATTAGCTTGGTTTTTCTATATCAAATTTAATATTTGTTAATAAAAAGCACTCCATTATGATCTGACTGTAGCAACTACCTTAACGTAATGATGGAGATTGGATATCATAATGATCTTATCAAGATGCCCTGGTACAACCGAGAGTGGGTAGAGTCCGCTCTCCCTCTCCAAATGCTCTCACATGGACACGCGAATATATAGCCTCTACCAGGGAAGTCCTACTCATTGCCTTCTCGTGGCAGGGGTGTTATTTACGAAATTGAGAGGACTTAAGGCGAATGTCCAGCGCTTTAACCGGGTTGGTGAACACGGAAAGTCCACCTTGTGGAGTTGGAAAACTCTGATTCCAAACCAATGGTGCACATAGGCTGGCTCCAGTATCCTGAGGGAACAAATGGCGTATGAATCAATCGTTGATCACCGGCTAGCATGGGACTGCATCTCCTCACGATGCTCCACTGCCTTGTGGACTAGACCTTCAGATCAAAGTCTCCGGGTGTGGCCCCCTAAGAAAACCATCTGCTTCAGATTGGGCACCCGGGCAGTATCACAGCCCTTACACAAATCTCATTTGATTTGTGAGGCGCATATTTATCTGATGCTTCCTTGTACCAATATTTATGCGTTGAAATAATAATTATCAAGATATATTATTTAGAACTCGTTCTTCTAGGTCTTTTCATATTAACCAGGTTGGTTATCAAACAGTAAACGTACATTTCAAGGTTTAAGTCGTAATCTTGACTGTACAGTGGTGTGACAACAGTAAAGTGTTTCCATAACACAACCAGCATCAACTCAACAGATTTCCGTCAGTGGTTACAACGTCTGTAAGGCACAGAACCAGCAGATCAAAAATTACATGAGGACCGTATATGTGTGATTCACCTCAAGCAATTGTTCCTTCAGCTCTACGATCACACTCCTAAATCTTTGAAACTAAATCCTAACCTTAACTTACTTTAGACTTCAAGTCTCTTAAAATGAAATCTCTTTACGTAGTAAATGTAGCGGACAAGTAGCAATCACTCCTATACCTCTAATAACACTCGTGACCATCTTGAATGGGTAACTGTGATACAACTATTGTTCAGCTGTTCAAATTAGTAGTAGTTCCTCGATAAGGTTCGAATTCATAATTTTTAACGTTTGTAAATTGAATATTCCAACTGTTTTGTAACTGTAAACATAACAACAGCCTCAGCAATATGAATCATTATTTACAAACATACTGAGTTTTTATACAAACCAAAGTAATCAATAAACTGATTATAACTCAAGAATCGTATGATAATAAGTCAAAGGTCAAAATAAAGCTAATGATAAGAGGAAACACGAATATGAATAGTTTACTTACTTAATAATTGTACAATAGGAAATAGGCATATTACATTGATCCATAAATAGACCTAAAGTTACCATTCGTAATTCACTAGGGGATATAACACCTCCCCTTTTTGAGAAATCCGGATTTTAAATTTCTCGAATTCCTCCTCCCCCACGAAAGACAAGTTACTATTAATGTGACATTATATAGAACATGTTTGTCATATTTAACAAGGAATCCATTAGAACTGACGAGATCATGAGGATCGACGACAATTGATTTGAGGTCACCAGCTTTCGATTCTTGTGAAACAGTTTGCTTTATTTTTTTCGGAACCTCATTGGCAGATAATGAATCATAACCAGTGGATTCTTAATTATCATTTAATGCATCTGACATTTTTCTCTCATTTTTATAAGAGAGTTCAACAGGAACATATGAATCATCAAAATAATCTAAATCTGGCAGAACACTTGCAGAATTTTGATCATTAGATTCATTAGAAACATTTTTCGTATCATGATTAGTTTCATTTGGCACCACTGTATCCACTATACTATTCGCTTTGTTTCCCGTTTCTTCGTGGGCGGGTACTGCAGCAATTTCATGAGCATTTAGCAAAACATTGTCTTTCTGTAAACAGGTTGATCCACTGTTTGCACGTCCGTTTTCGGGGTTAATAGGACTTGGACCGTGTATAGGGCATGTCTCTGAAACAGGCAGTATCGGACTACTGTGCTGATCATGTAGAAATGCTACTGCTGCATTTAAATTACTGTTTTTCGCGGATTCATAGAGGCTTTCCTTTGCATATTCATTTGTTCTGCAATCGACTTCCAGTTCTGTACGCAATTTAGAAATCAATGCGTCAACTTCCGTTGCACCCCCAAAACATGGGTGATTCAGCAGCTTCGCGTGTAACTTGTCAATGAAATCCAATTGACTCTTTCTAAAGCGCTGCTCCTGTCGCTGGATTAGCAACTGAAATTGATCGGAGGTTAGAGCCATTTTTTTTTTACCCCGTAGTCAGTTGTTATCCCGACCGTTGCTGCTACCTTGACGTGGTGGTCGGGCTTGCCTATCGTGATGATCCAATCGAGCTATGCTGGCTGGAACAATCGTTCCTCAAGGTCCTACCATGCCAGACAGGTCGGTTGAAGAGCGGTGAGACTAAAAGCAGCAATCCCAAGGTCCGAAGGCGAAGTCGTACTGCTGACTGTACAGAGGTGTGAAAGCAGTAAGGTGTTTCCTTCAGACAACCAGCATGACAGCGATGCTGCCTTCCCACAAGGAGGGGTGGGGTTAGAAAAGGTCGACCCTAAAAATGCACACCTCGCCTTATCCCACGGATTTCCGTCTCCGGCGGTAAGGACTTTTGAAGAACGGAGCTAACACGTCAAAAATCCCCCACAAAAAGGCCGTGCGTGACCGGCCTCAAGCAGATGTCCCTTGGGCACTGCGGTCACGCTCCCAGGTCGTTAAGACCAACACTAATCCAACTTCTTTTTCAGGTCCCTCAAGAAATACCCTTCCACGGTGTGGGCAGCCGGGAAGTGATACTAGCCCTCATACCCTTAACTGCACACAAGACCAAGTTGGTCGCTTTCAAATCCTTCCTACACCTAATAACTCTGTTATCTCCTCGACTAACCCTTCCCACGTCCTTTTATCGCGTCGCACCGCTAGGGCAAACGATTCGAGTACACAGAACGTTATTCCTGGTCTCTTGAAACCACGCTCTAAACTACATATAGGAACTTTTAATGTCCGAACATTGTGCCAAATAGGACAACAGGCTTCCTTAGCTAGAACTCTAGAATCTTACACCATCGATGTGTGCTGCGTCTCCGAAACGCGCATACAAGATCCGAGTAGTGTCATTCATTTGACCGCACCTAATCAAAATAAAGTTTCATCTCGATACACGCTCCGTGTATCTGGAAGCCCTGACGCTGCTTCCCGTGGCCTCGCTGGAGTAGGTATAGCATTAAGTCCTAGGGCAGAACTAGCTCTTTTAGACTGGATCCCAGTAGACAGTCGTCTATGCGCTGTTCGACTAAACGGATCAGTAAGGACTCGGAAAGATAGGGAAATTCGTCGTTGCCTCTTCGTCGTCTCTGCCTACTCTCCCACTGACTGCAGCTCAGACGATATAAAAGATGAGTTCTACAGGAAACTTTCTGACCTTCTCCGAGAAGCTAGGCGTTCTGATGTAGTAATAGTAGCAGGTGACTTTAATGCTCAAGTAGGTAAACTAAGTGAAAGGGAAGGACACCTGGGTGGATCTTATGGTGTCATGGCGAAAAGAACAGATAATGGCGACCGTCTGTTGCAGCTATGCTCAGATAACCGCCTATTTCTTGCAAATACTAACTTTAAGCATAAGGAAAAACATCTTTTGACCTGGCGACCCCCGAATTCGTCCCAACGTTGGACCCAATTAGATCACATCGCTATCAGCCACCGATGGAGGGGCTCGATAGAAGACTGTCGCTCATTCTGGGGCACATGCTTAGATTCAGATCATGCTCTAGTGCGAGCACGTATTTGTCTGCGTCTTACTGGACGTAGGAAAGACACTGCAGGGAAGCCTCTAAGGGTTCTACTTAATGGTAGGCAAGCTAAGAATATATTTCAGGAACAACTAGAAAAACAGTTAGGCAGCCATGTAAGTTGTGTCCACCCCGAGGCAGCGTGGAATGACATCCGAAAAGCTGTGGAATCAGCAGTGATATCCGCTAATAAGGTAAACCATAACGTTAGGGAGAAACAATGGATCTCGGCAGCATCTACCGCACTGATAGATGCTCGTAAACTCATCGCACCTGGCTCTGAGCATAACGAAGAGCGGAGTCAACTTAAGCGCAGGCTATAAGAAGT
>NC_031499.1:7896379-7911428 GCF_000237925.1 Schistosoma mansoni | reverse complement strand
GGCAGTGAACATGGCCAATAAGAGTAGAGGATATTCGTAGGCTACTAGTGTTCGATCATAGGTGTCTTCGAAGCATTGCTCGTATATCCTGGGACCACCGGGTAAGTAATGCAGTTGTTAGGAAACGAGTACTAGGTAGGGATGGCAAATCGATTGATGAAGTAGTGAAACTTCATCAGTTGAGATGGCTGGGACATGTGTTACGTATGCCCGACCACCGACTGCCCCGATGTGCAATGTTTCATGGTGTAGGAGTAGGTTGGAAGAAAGCTAGGGGTGGCCAGACCAAAACGTGGCACAAATCAATGAAGTCACTGACAAGTGGACTGGGCCATGTTGGTAGGTGTAGACTACCTGGTTGGGATTCGCGAGATGACAGCAACCGATGGTTAGAGACCTTGAATGACATGGCTCAAAATCGTTTGCAATGGCGAAGATGCATCCACTCTTTGTGTTCTACCAAATTCTAATCTTCTGAATTCCTCATGTCTTTATCTTTTTCTCTTTCCAAATTTATTTCACTGTACTATACTCCTTCAATAATTTCTTGAAACCCCTAATCTTTTGGATTTCTGATTATACTCCTACTACTTCTACCACTATGGGATTTGAATCGACAACTGCATCTCTGTGCTAATGTGGTATGGCAACTCGAACTGATGTACGTACGTACGAAGTTCTACGTTGTGACTGACTGACTGAGTCAGTTGTTATAACGTATAGATTCGTAATATAAATGAACGTGCAATTAGGAGAGGAGTGAATTTATTGATCGGACGCAAATGATGATTGAGATCGTACGAGCAGTTCTGGGTGCTATTCGGTCCTTCCTATATGCCTAGCCTAGCCTCTACCTCTAATAACACTCGTGACCATCTTGAATGGGTAACTGTGATACAACTATTGTTCAGCTGTTCAAATTAGTAGTAGTTCCTCGATAAGGTTCGAATTCATAATTTTTAACGTTTGTAAATTGAATATTCCAACTGTTTTGTAACTGTAAACATAACGAATTCTGTTATTATACAAGTAAATTTTAATTTACTTTATTTTTCTATATCAATATAGGTTTTAGCTATTCAATTGGCTTGTTTCTATGAAATTATCAATATTGGTTATTTGGTTTATCGATCGCATGATTTACCATGGTTTCGATTATTATCATGGTATTTTTTGTTTACATCCAATTATTACTTATTTGGTGAAAGTTTAATAACTCGATTTCGATTACTTTTAGCTAAAGAAGTAAGTTTTGTTCAGCTTATTCATTTGAAAGTAGTAGTGATAATAGTATTATTATGTATGTGTTTATATATAATGACTAGTTACTTTGTAGAATGATTAGGTAAACTGTTCCACTCTCCTACTTTCTATTTGTTTGGTTGTAGAGATTAATCCGTTTTTTTTCTAGTTCTTATTAAAGACGGACTTCGAGTGTATAAGGTGGTTGAGGGTAGTTAGTCAGTAGGAAATCATTCAATGACCTAGGTTTTATACTGGCTGACAATCATTAACAAATCGTACTGGCAACTTTGCAGAGAATGATACTTCCATGCGGGATCGGGACTTGGGTAACCCAGTTTCACAATTCGAGGCAATACCAATGAGCTATCCCAACCTTAGCTAATTATAAATCATTTAGACCAGTGATCGAAAGTTTATAGGTTAAACACTAGTTTTTCAGATCCAGTTGGTCTTTGATGATGAAAACAATCTCAAAAATCTTCACATTCAGCCAACTAATAGGTAATTTTGAAGGAGTTCGTGACTGGTAGATTAGAGTTTAATTGTGATATTAGAAGCCGAACGTTGGATGACCATCATACTATACTATGGTAATATACACTAATAATTTACTAACTCAATGATGATATGCTCACCTCGAAATCTGAAGTTGTCGCAGATTCAATCTCAGTCACAGTTATAGTTGTTCACATTGTTAAGGCAGTTCCCGGCCGATATGAAACAATTATTTATTGCTCCCTGCTTTTCGTCTGTTTAAGTCCCATCTCTAGCCTTTGACCTAAAGGTCTGATCCACAAGGCAGTGGAGCATCGTGAGTAGATGCAGTCCCATGGTAGCCGGCGATCAACGATTGATTCATACGCCATTTGTTCCCTCAGGATACTGGAGCCAGCCTATGTGCACCATTGGTTTGGAATGAGGGTTTTCCAACTCCCCTAGATGGACCCTCCGTGTCCACCAACCCGGTTAAAGCGCCTGACATTCGCTTTCCGTCTTCTCAACTTCGTAAACAACAGCGGTGCCACGAGAAGGCAATGAGTAGGACTTCCCTGTCAGAGGCTGTATACGCGTGGACATGTGAGAGCATTTGGAGTGGGAGAGCTGTTTCTCTCCACTCGGCCGTACCAGGGCATTTGGGGGCAGGCATTTAGTCATATGTTGGAAATCTGATTTATCTAGTTCCTTTTTTATTGCTTTTGTTATCAGACAAGCAACATATAGTGTATCACAGAGTATAGTAGATCATTTTGTACGTGGTAGATAAATTATATATTTGATCGACAATACTGTTTATAACTTTCCATTAACCTATTTTATAAATATGAAGTTGGACCATTAAAAAAAGTAGTTGACATTAAGACGGTCACAAGTACTTTGCTAATGATTCTCCTCTACTCACGTATATGTGATGAGTTCATCAACCGTTTATTATTGAGTTGAGGGTTAGGGTTGTTCACAATTTAGACAACATTTTGAACTAGTTGCTTTTTTTGTGAACGAGAGGTAGAGGGAAAGGATAATTCAGTTGTATGTGCTTTATATTCGATAAATTCATCATAGTTTCAGTGTCTAGGTTTGCTATCATTAAAGCATGTCAAGCCTTATAGTTTATTGTAATTGTGTACTTTCTTTTATCATCACGCTTGTCGGATTTCACTATACTACTGATACATATACTTATCAAACAATTGTAACACAACTGTAGACGCTTAAGATGAGTTTTATTTTACAAAAGAAATGAAAAATCACACTTATCCAGCAATTCACTCAATTAATAACAATCTCCACAACCGTATACTGATAATTATCATATACTCACTAGTGACTAGCTTCAAGGGAGAATCTTTGGAGTTCTAATTAGAAGCCATGATCAGTGAAGTTAAACAGTGTCAGGTGTGAGGTTGGTTCCCACCAAAGACAATCGAAGATGGTCTCACTATATCATGGATTGATTGAATTTAAGCATTAACACCGTTGAATGCTGACTAAGTGGCCTAGAGGTTAAACATCCGTACTCAAAACAGAAGGTCCTAAGTTCGATCCCCACGTGCGGGTCGTAAATGCTCATTTGCTGAGGAGTCTCATGCTAGGACGAAACGGCCGTTCAGTGCTTTCAGGTTTTCAATGGTTGTCTGACATTGATCGGATCATGGTTTCAACGAAACTCAACAATCTTTACAACCTTATACTGATAAAAAAACAGAAAAATGACTGTAAGCATTTAACACACCACATACATATGTTTGTGTATGCATAGAGTTCTCTCATAGGAAAGAATGTACACACAAGTAAAGACGTACAATCGTTTCCGTTTTGTTGTTTATTCTATGTTCCTGTTTTTTATATTTTGATCAATTAGGATTTTCTACAACCATGGATAACTCATCATCAGTTTATTTCATTTTCATTATATTGTGCTGGGATTGTTGCATTTGTTCTAAGTTTAGTTAAAAGGCATTATATTAAACAGTTTACTTTGGTAAGTATCAATCTACTAATGTATCGTTTATTGATTGTTTATTTATTTATTCATAGTGAGTAATTAGTGTGACAGTTGTGCAACTCACTCAATGAATAATAATCTCCACAACCCTATTACTTTGTTTTACTTTTTACTTACACCTGTTACTCCCAATGGAGCATAGGCCGCTGACTAGCATTCTTAAACCCACTTTGTCCTGGGCCTTTTTTTCTAGTTCTATCCATTTTTTGTTCATTCTTCTCATGTATGTCTCTATTTCTCGGTGTAATGTGTTTTTGGTCTTCCTCTTCTCATTTGGCCTTCAGGATTCCATGTGATAATTATCATATACTCACTAGTGACTAGCTTCAAGGGAGAATCCTTGGAGTTCTAATGAGAAGCCGTGATCAGTGAAGTTAAACAGTGTCAGGTGTGAAGCAGTTACTCACCAAAGACAATGGAAATATTAAACCATATTCTGAAACTGAAATATCGATTTTCAGTGGTCAAGGCATTTGACGTATAGTTACTTAAACTTACAGTTCTAGACCCTGATTGAACTTTTTCCGGTCTAGATAAGTGTATAATAACACTAGCCTTTACACTTAAAGTCTAGCTCGAAGCCAATTACACGAATCTGTATTTAGTAAATGAATTAAAAATCACACACACATTTTTTTGGTGAAATCTGAATGTAGTAACTTCAAATCTTGGCACGCTGTTGCTAAAGAATTCCAAATCAAAACAAAACAACTATATCCACCCATTTTATAATGTTTCCTCTCTCAAGTTTATATCTTCATTCAGTATTGAAAAGTCTCCTTCATATCTTGTTATTTTCCATTTAAGCTATACGGTCAATCTGTTTAGTCTCATTCTTTGTTTGTGTTCTCTAGACAATTTTATTGGACTTCAACATGTCTTATATAGAGTTAATCATAACGTATCATTGATTATTATGGAAAATGTTTAGTATGAGGTTGTGGAGATTGTTGAATTTCATTTTAATCATGAGCCGATCTAAATTAAATCACCTTTCTAAAAACCGGGAACTCTGGATGGCGTTCTTGCGGACGACTGAAGTTCCTGAGGATGACTCACGTGTTCAGGATTGTGGATGCACACTGCTAAGGAGTTCCACATTAAAACGAAATGGCCATCCAGTGCTTTTGGGTTTCAGTGATGATCTAACTTGAATCGGCACATGATTTCATTTTTATAATACTATTGATCCTTAGGGAACACCACTAAACGGTTTTGTCGTTTTAGTTTTTTGAGATCCTCTTTATTCACAAATTATTTGGTTACACTGTGTCACAATAGATATCAATCAACCTATTTGGTGAATGTAATTGTTTATTATTAATTAAAACCGTATTCAATTGTATATCCAGTGAAGAGGTTGTTGATTATTATGTGAGGAGGAACCCTGTTGTTTAAGGAGATGGATGTACTGGTTTAAAGTCTCAGCAATAACATACATATATCCTAGATGCTCATGAGAGGTTTTAACTACTCCCGTTAATGTTGATTACATTTTATATCATTTCAGTGAGAGAGGGACAGGATTCAAAAGCGTAACTAAATTCAACGCCATTATCTTAATAATTCTGAAGAATTCATTGTACTGTAAAGTACAGATGAAAAAAGAAGAAAAGTTAATCTCCAATGTAACATTTGTTTAGAATTATAACCATCATATTTGAACTGTCTTGTAGAGTTCAACTAAATCAGTTTATTATTCGGGCAGATTATGAACGAACCAATCAGATTTAGGAATAACAGGTCTTGGATTTTAGCGCGAAATTCATTCACTTTTTTGGTTTGAATACCATTTTGGCATTATAACTGATGTCAGTTCATGATGAAAACCCTAGATCTTATTCTTAATTCTAACCATCAACTCTAAATCATAATTCTAATTACTCAGACTAATTTATAACTCTCATTTAACCCTAGTTAGTAGGTGGACATTCTCATGATCACTTTAGCGTTGCTCAAATGTCGATACATTGTATACATCATTTGCACATCTACCTTGATTTATTTCTTACAAGCTTTGTTATTCTCCCATTGCTATTACTATTTCTTTCTGTTCTCCTTATGTTCCTCTTCTATCACTGATAAACTTCTAATTCTTGATACATACTACTTATATCTTTCTGTATAAGTAGCACACGCTACACTAGAACGAAATAGTTATCCAATGCTCTCCACTTTTCAATGATACCATTAATGAGATTAATATATAACGAATAAGACCAATACATTAAACTTTTCTTTATAAAACACCTTCAAATAAATGTTGTGATGTTTGTAGAAGAAAAAAACACAAGCGAATTACTTGTGTTCTTGATGTTAAGTTGTGCTAATTTCTGTAAAAGGTAGTGAAGATACTACATCTTGGTTACCTCAACTTAATTAAGAAGAACATCAGGGTTACACTTTGTAACTGATTAGGTTAGGATTCCATTGGTTATGTTTTATATCTTCCACTACCTGTCACTTTCTCTCTCTGTTTTCCACTCTAACATTAAAAACATCTTTTGGAAATGTATGGCCTTTCACCTCCTATTTTGATTTTATATATAGACATATGCGAGATCGAACCATATGTTCTTATTAGATTCTTGTAGCCAGCTCAAAATATGTCGTTCAGGCACTTAAGTAGTGCATTCACTGTCGAATATGACTATGTTTTTTTTTTGTCAGTATAGGAGGCTTGTGGAGTTTATAGATATTACTGAGATCACGAGTCGACCACAGTTGAGTAACCATTGAAGGGAAGGAAGCTTTCTACAGATGCTTCGTCCTGATGTGGGACTTAACAGCTCACATCTGTGACCTCACTAAAGGGAATCAGACTAAGTGTCTAGGTCTCACAGTGATACCTTAACCTTTGGACTATTGAGTCGTCACCCAATGATGTACATTTTTAATTCCAATCAATTAGGGATATTACCCAGTCATCTAATGTTATTGATGAGTAACTGCCGCACACTTTACATGTTTGAACATCTACCCGTTATGGCTTCTCATTAGAATTGCGGGAATTACCTCTCGAAATTAGTCTTTTTTGAGCATATAATGATTTTCGATATGAAGAGCTTCGGTCTACTGGTTCAAGGATATAACAGTTGCCGAAAAATCTGGAAATGTTGGGTCCAATCCCCTTTGGTGAGATTGTTGATACGTCTTTCTAAGGGATAGTTTCATATCAGGATGAAACAGTTATTCAGTGCTATTTGGTTTCTCATAATTGTCTCTTGAGGATCAACCCCTTAATTTTAATTTGTTCATTCATTCTTTGTAAAACTATGCTTTCATTTTATTTTTGTATGAATTCTAGTTTGGATGGACTCATGTTACATTACTTATTTTCGTTACATCATCTTATTTCTGTATTGAAAATATTTTCAATGGTTTAATTTGGTAAGTTAAAAATAATAAACGTTGACTTTTTTTTTGTTTTGTTCGCTAGTCAAGAATCGTCGGTCTCCTCTAATTATGGTATTAATGTAGTAGGATTCGAACCTGTGATCTAATTGTAGAAATTAAAATACTTTCTACTTTTAATTACCATTGCCTAAACCGGGAGCACAATCTGAACCTCTTGATGTGGTAGTTTAAATCTGAACATCATAACTAAGCTGGAATTGTTTTCATTGTAACATCATGGTCAAAGATTTTACAACTAATCTATTCCAACTGTAACTAACCTCAGTAACTATAAAGCTCAAAGTGTATATCATTATTAATTAATACCTAAATCTCAAGTTAATCAATTGAGTTCGATCAAAGCTAGAGAATTTTACAAACAGGTAGTTGGAGGTGATCGACAAGAAATCTTATATCCTAGATCTCGTTAACATAGTTTGCCTGAAATTTTGAGCCAATTGACGCTTTCTATAAGATTCAAATCCTATTCATTCAACTTCACAGTTTGAAATATTAACACTCAGCTATCGGACCAGTAATTGACTTTTAATAGGACTGATATACATTCAAAATTATTTGATCATTGAGTAATAATTAACCATGATTGATTAGCTTTTGAGGATTGTTTCCCCAACTGATAGCAATAATAATAATAACATCATCTAAAGGTATTTCTAATGGAAAGAGTTGCATTTTTAGATTCAGTTGATATGCTGCAACTGAATGATCATATGATATGGAACTGTCAAAAGTTCGTTGTTGTTCTGTTTTGATGTTGATTATTTACTGATGATAAGAATAAAAAAGTCATCTGACATTTGCTTATACCTTTCATCAAAAAAACCCAAGTGAACACATGTTAGAAAGCGGGACGAAACGTAATTAACTGCTACACTAGTCTCGGGTTCGATTCCTACGTGCGCGGTTGTGGATACACATTGCTGAGGAGTCCCTAGCTGGGACAAGATGGCTGTTTAGGGCTTCCAGGTTTTCAACAGTGATTTAGTTCATGATTTTAACTATGAAAGTACTATACTATTGTTTGTTTTTTGATGATTGTTTAGTTTATTTGGTTGTGTGTTGTGTTTTTGTTGTGGACTGGATGATTCAATTGTGAAGCTTTGGTGGTCGTTCTTTCACATAATTATTCTATTTATTTAGTGATCCCTTACTGATTAGGCAAAATTGTATTGACAGAAAGTAAGCTATGTAATTTGATAGTCAGTTTTAAGTAATCCAACACTGTTTACATCCGCATTTTATCTAACCTAATAAAGTTTGCTTAAGTGTTGTTTGTTTGTTTATTTATTTAGTAATTCTTAGTGATCCATCCTTGTAATGTTGCTGAATAAAAATCAGATTAACAACAGTTTATTATGGAAATCTGATGACCAACGTATTTTCCGGTGTTGGTCGTTGGTAAATTGAGGTAATACTACAACACTTTAGTTAGTTGTTAGTCATAAATATCATAGAACCTGGAACATATTTGTGCATTGATGGTGCAAGTTGTCACATCATTTTAGCACAAGAAGATTGAAATGATCAAAGTAAATAATAAATATCTGAGTAGTAGAAGTAGTAATGTTGTCGGTATAAGCATTAGTAATGAAAATCATCGGTAAAGAACATGATTCGAGAATGAAAAGTGAGTTCTTGGGATACATCTACTTCCATTCCAACCGATTCTGATACATGCACGAAATATCTCTATCCATTGGTAGTTTGCATTTATCAATATGACTCAAACCAACAGTCAATAATTTCATGAACTGATGCCATGTTTTCATTTAGCTACTTCTAGGTTTCTTTCAATCTATTCATACTCCGTTCAACGTTGGATATCGATATAGCCAGTAGTTAGGCATACGTACTACATGTCTCAACCACCTTAGCCAGTTTATTATCTTTACGTTGTATTTTATGTCTGACCTCAGCATTGTTCACTGACTGATTGATTCACTCTGACTGATCATTGTTTAGAAATTTAATATCGATAGAATTTAATCAACATTAAAGATTCGATCTACATGACACTGATTATCTCTACTCGGTGAACAATTTAAGCTTAATGATAAGTAAGATCTTTTCATACTTTAAATTCACTTAGTATTATTTGTTTGAATCTTCCCATCGATGTGTTAGGACTGCAACTGGTCAGTCTCTGCAGGTACATCCAGCTGACGAGTCTCAAATAGGACGTAACGCACGTCCTGGATTCCACTGCTAGTCACTATCCATCTCTGCTTTTCATACTTTGTTCATTTTTTGGAGTAGACTTTACTGACAACGTCTAGTAATCCCTAAAATGACTTTTGGAGTGTAAAACCAATCTTCGGCCATTCATATGAATGATTAGTTACATAAAACTTTCAAAAAGGGTTTGGAATAAAACGAAGACTTAAGGTTTTTCTTAGATTATTCACTTAACTACAAGCTATTTATCATTGTCTTTTTCATAAAAAATTTCCTCTTAAAACTCCATTAACTTCTATCTTAAATCAGATTATAAGTAGAGATGGATAGTAGTTAATCGTGGAATTCAGAACGTACGTTTCGTCTCATCTGCGATTTGTCATCTTCGACACGAAATCTTAGCACGAATTCAAAAAGCTCGTTTGGCTTTTGCCAACTTACGTCACCTATGGCGAAGATGCGATATCCGTCTATCAATTAAGGGACGAGTATACTGCGCAGCAGTTCGTTCTGTTCTACTTTACGGCTGTGAAACATGGCCATTAAGAGTAGAAGATACTCGTAAGTTACTAGTATTTGACTACAGATGCCTTAGAAATATTGCTCGCATCTGCTGGGATAACCGGGTAAGTAATAGTGAGGTTAGACGAAGGGTATTCGGGAATGATGGTAAATCAGTTGATGAGGTTGTGAATCTTCATCGACTGAGATGGTTGGGCCATGTGTTACGTATGCGTGAACACCGATTACCACGACGCGCTATAGTGACTCGTATTGGGGATGGTTGGAAGAGAGTTAGAGGCGGCCAAACCAAGATGTGGCATCACTGCTTGAATTCACTAACTTCTAGTCTAAGCCATGTTGGCAGATGCAGACTACTTGGTTAGGGTCCGCGTGACTATCGTAACCAATGGTTGGAGACTCTGTGTGACATGGCTCAGAATCTATCACAATGGCGTAGGTGTATACACTCTTTATCTTCCCTCAAACCTTGAGAAACTAAATCGATTCCGCGGTAACGAACGAAAGCCAATGACACAATGACACGATAGCTATTCTAATCGGTTAGTCCCAGGCCCATTACTTCTATGAATTTGGTGTTCATCTTGTTGTGCTAACTAGGTATGGCAACTTGGACGGATGCATATATGTGCCTGGTCCTACGTTGTAGCTGACTGACTGACTTACAGTACAATGAATTCTTCTTCCTTATATACAATCTTCGTTTTGTATATTACCACCAATAAATTAACTACTTCTATGAATTCGGTGTTCATCTTGTTGTGCTAACGAGGTATCCCGACCGTTGCTGCTACCTTGACGTGGTGGTCGGGCTTGCCTATTGTGATGAACCAATCGAGCTATACTGCCTGGAACAATCGTTCCTCAAGATCCTACCATGCCAGACATGTCGGTTGAAGAGCGGTAAGACTAAAAGCAACAATCTCAAAGTCCGAAGGCGAAGTCGTACTACCGACTGTACGGAAATGTGACGGCGATAAAGTGATTCCTTCAGACAACCAGCATAACAGCGATGCTGCCTTCCCACAAGGCAAATTGGACCGATGCATCAATGTGCCTGATCCTACGTTGTAGCTGACTGACTGATTGACACAATCAATACAAAAAAATAAATTCAATCAGATTAGTTTCGTCAAATCATGTACAGTTTTATCCTTTACTAATTCTTTTCTTCATATCTATCTATCTATCTTATAGGTTTCTTTTACCAGTTTGTCTGGTTATATGCAATGATATAATGGCATATATATTTGGATTTTTCTATGGTAAAACACCACTTATTAAATTATCACCTAAAAAAACATGGGAAGGTTTTATTGGTGGTGGTTTATCTACTATACTATTTAGTATATTATTATCTTATATATTATTAAAATATGATTATTTTGTATGTCCAATTGAATGGGATGATACAAAAGGTTCGCTAACAATGAATTGTACTAGAAATCCTGTATTTATAGCACAAATCTATGATTTACCAAAATATTTAGTAAGTTGTTTTTTTCTATATATTAATTATATTACTAATTTAAGCTTACTGACTTACTTGCGCTTGTTACTCCCAATGGAGCATAGGCCGCCGACCAGCATTATCCAACCCACTCTGTCCTGGGCCTTCTTTTCTAGTTCTATCCAACTTTTGTTCATTCTTCTTATGCCTGTCTCTATTTATCGGTGTAATGTGTTCTTTGGTCTTCCTCTTCTCTTTTGGCTTTTAGGATTCCATGTGAAGGCTTGTCTTGTAAGTCAGTTGGGTGATTTACTCAATGTGTCCTATCCACCTTCAGCGCTTCTTCCTGATTCCTTCCTCTACTGATTTCTGGTTTGTTCTCTCCCATAGTAGAATGTTGCTAATAGTGTTTGGCCAACGGATCCGAAGTATCTTGCATAAACAACTGTTAATAAACACCTACATCTTCTGGATGATGGCATTCGTAGTTCTCTAGGTTTCCGCCCCATACAGTAGAACTGTCTTGACATTTGTATTGAAGATTATGATCCTGATGTTGGTTGACAGACATTTGTTTTGAGTTCCAGATGTTCTTTAGTTGTAAATATGCTGCTCTTGCTTTGCCTATCCTCGCCCTCACATTTGCGTAAGATCCACCGTGTTCATCGATGATACTGCCCAGATATGTAAAGGTTTCCACATCCTCCAAAGCTTCTCCGTCAAGCATGATTCGATTTTCGCATACTGTGTTGTGTTGGAGAATCTTGTTTTTCCCTTTGTTTATATTGAGACCTACTACTGCTGAGGTTGCTGCTACAGTGGTCATCTTCCCCCTCAATTGTTGGCAGGCTCGATTACACTTCCCGATCGTTGCTGCTACCTTGACGTGGTGGTCGGGCTTGCCTATCGTGATGAAGCAATCGAGCTATGCTGGCTGGAACAATCGTTTCCTCGAGGTCCTACCATGCCAGACAGGTCGGTTGAAGAGCGGTGAGACTAAAAGCAGCAAACCCAAGGTCCAAAGGCGAAGTCGTACTGTTGACTGTACAGAGGTGTGACAGCAGTAAGGTGTTTCCTTCAGACAACCAGCATGACAGAGATGCTACCTTCCGACAAGGAGGGGTGGGGTTAGAAAAGGTCGACCCTAAAAATGCACACCTCACCTTATCCCACGGATATCCGTCTCCGGCGGTAAGGTTTTTTTGAAGAACGGAGCTAACACAAAAACTACCCACAAAAAGGTCGTGTGTGACCGACCTCAAGCAGTTGTCCCTTGGGCACTGCGGTCACGCTCTCAGGTCATTAAGACCACTTCTAACCCAATTTCCTTTTCAGGTACCTCTAGAAGAATCCTTCCACGGTGTGGGCAACCGGGAAGTGATAACTGCCCTCATACCTCTAACAACACTCAAGACCACTGTATCCATAATCAATCTCCTTCTTCACTTCCTACTATTCCTTCTACCTTGACTTTCAACACTAAACTTCCTCTCTCGGTTTCCTCCTCAAGTGTCACCATGGCCAACGATTCTAGTGCGCGAAACGCTGTCCGAGGTCTACTAAAACCTCGCTCCAAACTACACATTGGAGCCTTCAACGTACGTACCCTATGTCAAATCGGTCAACAGGCCTCCTTAGCTAAAATCCTAGAATCTCGTACCATTGATGTATGCTGTGTCTCCGAAACACGCATACAGGATCCCAGTGTGGTCATTCACTTGACCTCACCTCGCCAAAATGGACAGCCGACGAAATACACCCTCCGTGTATCTGGCGACCCGTTGGCTAGTTCTCGCGGACTTGCAGGTGTAGGCATAGCACTAAGTACAAGGGCAGAACAGGCACTACTAGAATGGATCCCCGTTAACAGTCGCCTGTGTGCTGTCCGGCTAAATGGCTCCGTAAGAACTCGGAAGGATAGGGACACACGTCGTTGCCTTTTCGTCGTCTCTGCCTACGCTCCCACTGACTGCAGCCATGATGAAGTGAAAGATGACTTTTACAGAAAACTCTCTTAGCTTCTTCAGAAAGCTAAGCGCTCAGACATAGTAGTCGTAGCGGGTGACTTTAATGCCCAGGTAGGCAGCTTAAATCAAACAGAAAGACATTTAGGTGGGTGTTTTAGTATTCCGGCTCAACGAACCGATAATGGTGATCGTCTGTTGCAACTATGCTCAGACAATCGTTTATTTTTAGCAAGCACTAATTTTAAACATAAGGAGAGACATCGTCTAACATGGCGACCACCTGCACCAAACCAACGATGGACTCAAATAGACCATATTGTCATCAGTCATCGTTGGAGAGGCTCAATAGAAGATTGTCGCTCGTATTGGAATACTTGTTTAGACTCTGATCACGCTTTAATACGAGCGCGCATTTGTCTGCGCCTCAATGGACGCAGGAAAATTACACTAAGAAGACCCATTAGGATTGAACTGGAGGACGAGAAAGCCAAATGCGAATTCCAGAAACAACTGAGTTCACATCTAGACAGTTCTGTAAACGAGACTGACCCAGATGCTGCTTGGAAAGACATACGAACAGCTGTGGAAACAGCAGTAACATCTATTGGTCATTTAAACCATAGGGCTCCAAAAAACCAATGGATTTCCTCTAAGTCTATTTCACTGATGGATTCGCGTAAACTCATCCCATCAGGCTCTGAACATGACGAAGAGCGTAAAGAAATTAGATCTAGGTTAACTAAAAGTCTAAGGAACGATCGTGAGCAGTGGTGGGCAACGAAAGCAAAAGAGATGGAAAAGGCAGCGGCTGTAGGCAACACCAGGCAACTATTCAGACTAATAAAAGAAACCGGAATTAAGAAGTCAAGTGTAAGTGAGACAATCTCGGAAAAAGACGGAACCCTTATCTGCTCTCAACCTAAACGTTTAGAACGATGGGCGGAACACTTTAAGGAGCAGTTTAGCTGGCCTTCGGCTACTGCACAACTACCCACTATTCCTAGAAAACCTGAATGGAACATTGAAGTAGGCCCCCCGACCCTACTTGAAGTTCAAAAGGCTATAGGTAATCTGAAACGAGGAAGAGCAGCTGGTGCAGATGGATTGGCCCCAGAGGTCTTTAAATATGGTGGTCCAATTTTAGCGATTAGGTTGACTAATATTCTGGCTAAAATCTGGGAGACGGATGTAATCCCATCCGACTGGTCACAATCACTGATTGTCCCAATATATAAAAAGGGGTCAAAATCATCCTGCGATAACCATAGAGGGATTAGTCTGGATAATTAATTCACAAATTTTAATATATCTATTAGTCAAAATTATAGAAATATATTTGTATCCAGAAAACTTGTGTGATATTTCTATTCACTACAGATAAGTAGAAAATAGAATTTAGGATATTTAATTTGGATAAATCTCAACTGTGTGCAATGAATGTTTAGTTAATTTTCAACAATAAATAGCAAGAAAAACACAATAAATCAGTAATTTTATAAATTTCTATGGAAATTGCACCATAACAGAAGTGATCGGAATCAAGAACATTGCTTTAGAACATATATAAGAACTCTCGTCTAAATTAGAGCGAATAATTTCACAGTATTTGAGCGCCGAGTTGATGTAAGACATTAAATAGGAATAATATATATTTGTAAAATCTCAGCGAATGAATTTGTAGTAAATCCAACGTTTCGCCCCGCAAAAATCGGCCACCCCCTTCTTATCATATAAATTTTAACAAACAGACCAAAACTTATATCCGAGATG
>NC_031499.1:7884660-7896179 GCF_000237925.1 Schistosoma mansoni | reverse complement strand
TTTTACTTCATACATTCATTTTGAAAGACGATAAAAGAGATGAAAGATAAGAGGGGAAGACATGTCAACCAGACTTTCGCATCATGGTTGCAACTACTATCAAATTTCCTCACTAATGGTTGGTTTTGGAATGATGTTTCACTAGGTCGTGTATTGTTTGAAGTTGGAAATATCGATCTCTTGTGAATTTCTATTCAATATAAGTAGTATTAGTAGTGTGGTATATACTACTGATATCCACAGATGTATCACCAATCGAAAGTGGAATGCCTGGTTCTCACATTTTACTAAGAGATTTTGTAATTTTATGTTCAAATACATTTGATTGTCCCCACTGGTGTTCTCGTTCAGTACAACAGCAGTTGTCTAATAGGTAATGGCTTCCCGGGGGAAACCTGAACTTTTTGAATTGAACTTCGTGTGACCAACTGTGCATGCGTCATACTTTTGAAATGTTCCAGATATATGAAGACAAAGTATTTGCTTTCTTTGTATGCATAGAAAACTGTTGAGAATTTTTTTCTTTAGATTAACACTATTGTTTTTTTCTTCCTCCCGCCTACATCTATATCTATATATGTCTATGTATAGTTCTTTCTTCCAATACGTCAAATCACTTGGTATCCATTCCTACAACATTGTTTAATTATCAGTATATATACATCAGTTGTTGGACCATTTGGTGGATTTTTTGCTAGCGGTTTTAAAAGAGCATTTAAAATTAAAGATTTTGGTGATTTATTCCCTGGACATGGTGGTGTAGTTGATCGTTTTGATTGTCAATTAATAATTGGAACATTTGTGCTATTTTATTATAATTCATTTGTTCGGTAAGTGGTTGTTCAATGTTTCTATGTATCTGTGTGCATGTGTGCACGTACACTTTTTGTCTCTATGGTTTATATTTAAATGATAGGACCTTTTTTTTACTAAACATCATATTTGTGTGTATTGAATGGGGGTACTGCGAAAACGCTTAGGATGAACTAGGTGGTTTGCCTTAGGGTCTAATCCATAAAGTAGTAGAACAATGTCAGTGAAATTTAGTTGCATGGTATCCAGTAACCAAAATTGGGTTTGTAGATCATTTGTTTCTTCACAATGCTTGGTCCTATGTACACTATTAGTTTTAATTCAGAATTGTGAGCAGAAAGCGTTATTTCATTTGTTTGTGCGAGGGCTGTGATACTCCCAAATCGAAACAGGTGGTTTACGTAGGGGGCCACACCCGGAGCCTTTGACCTGAAGATCTGATCCACAAGGCAGTGGAGCATCGTGAGGAGATGCAGTCCCATGGTAGCCGGTGACCAACGATTGGTTCATACACCATTTGTTCCTTCAGGATACTGGAGCCAGCCCATGTGCACCATTGGTTTGGAATGAGGGTTTTCCAACTCCCCTAGGTGGACTTTCTGTGTCCACCAAAAGTGCATTTTGAGAAGGAAGGGTGGTTATTTGTGGGGCAAGTATTTGATTTTTTTGAAAGTATTATTGTCTTGTAATGACATCCAGACTTCATAATTGATCTTATAGTTAGGACTTGTCAACCGGATTTCCACTGTTGTTTTCAATAAAACCAGAGTTTAAAACAGTTCATTATAAATAAACACCAATACTTTTTGTTAAGTCAGTCAGTCAGCTACAACGTAGGACCAGGCACATATATGCATCTGTCCAAGTCGCCATACCTCGTTAGCACAACAAGATGAACACCGGATTCATAGAAGTAGTAAATTTAATGATGGTAATATATAAAAGAAAGATTGTATATAAGGAAGAAAGAAAGGTATAAAGTAAGTTTAATGTCATGGTTTAAAGGAAGACAGAGAGTGTATACACCTACGCCGTTGTTTATCGACTCTGAGCCATGTCACACAGAGTCTCCAACTATTATTGGTTAGGATAGTCATGCGGACCCTAACCAAGTAGTCTGTATTTACCAACATAGCTCGGACTAGAATTTAGTAACTTCAAGCTCTGATACCACGTTTTGGTTTGGCTGCCCCTAACTCTCTTCCAATCATCCCCTATACTTTTTTTTAAGTAGATATAATCCACTTGTAGCCATATACAATGCAGATTACATCCATTCAAGGGAACTTTCATTAGAGACTGATTGAAATACAGTATTGAAAGGTATAAACGAACAACGACAACAACGAAAAACTTTTTTAAAATACTGTTATATGTTATTTTTAAATTTTTAACTTGAAAAAACATAGTTTTAATAAATGTACTTTTCATAGTTGAACGCGTGAGTCTAGTGATAAGCCCTCGCGCGCGAGACTGATAGGTCCTAGGTTCGAATCTCGTGAGGCGAGGTTGTGGATGCGCACTGCTACTGAGGAGTCCCACAATAGGACGAAACGGCCGTTCAGTGCTTCCAGGTTTTCCTTGGTGGTCCAGCTTCAATTGACTCACGCTTTCAACTATGAAAATACTAAATCTCCACAAAACCCCTTCTGATAATAATGTACTTTTCTATGAATAGTTAGTTTATTTATTTTACACAGGGACATTATAATTTATATGAACACATAATTGGGTACCATACCTACTCAACTGGCTTTTATATGACCTCATAATTAATTTAATAACTGAAATTAATCTGTTATAATGCTGTGGTACAATGTAGTTTTTTAGAGTTGGTAGTGAATTAATACGCAATACATGAATCCAAAGGGGGGAAAGATTCAGAGTGAGGAAGAAAGTTTATTGACTAAGTGATTCGGGATATATATATATATATATATATATATATATATATATATATATGTTCTCATTCACTCTCTATTCATTCATAGATAAGTGATTTTATCTAATCAGAGACAGTCCAATGGGAAACTTCAGATATATGGTTTTGTACCAGTTTACACTCGTCATATAAAGAGGTATTTTAGTGGCTTTTATTCTGACTCCAGTTAGATCGGACGATGATGCTATCATGTAGGGCTTATCACTGCCCAGGTGCCCAAACTGAGCCAGCTGGTTTGTTTAGGAGGCTAAACTCGGAGCCTTCAACCTAAAGATCTGATCCACAAGGCAGTAAAGCATCGTGGGGAGATGCAGTTCCATGGTAGCCGGTGATCGGTTCATACGCCACTTGTTCCATCAGGATACTGGAGCCCATGTACACCATTGGTTTGGAATGAGGGTTTACCAACTCCCCTAGATGGACTATCCGTGTCCACCAACCCGGTTAAAGCGCCAGACATTCGCTTTTCGTTCTCTTAATTTCGTAAACAACACTCGTGCCACGAGAAGGCAGTGAGTAGGACTTCCCTATCAGATGCTATATACGCGTGTCCATGTGAAAGCATTTGGAGAGGGCGAGCAAACTCCGCACTTTCGGCCGTACCAGGGAACTTCGGGGTCACTATTCACTAAAAAAGCGATCGATCATGGGACATACATTGGATCAAATTATAAGATGGATCTAATTGGCCAAGTAAGGACTTTCATTTGAAGAGACTGAGATATATATATATAGTTAGTGACTTAACTTTTTCAAGAATCTTTGAGATAATAGAGAATATTTGTAGCCCAGTATGGGAACGTTAAGGATTATGTGCATTTTCTAAGCTAGATAGATTGTTTAGTTGTAAAGATTTCATTGTCTTTCAGGGTAACATCATCATAAAGAAAGAGAATGAATGGTTCAGATTTATTTTGCATAAATTATTAGTCTTAATCCTCTTTGTTCTTATCATTGTTCATGATTTCTCATCTTGTTTTTAATTGTGTTTTTGTCCTAGAACTTATAGTCCTGTTTCACTATTACCAAAAATCTACGTTTTACCACCAAATGCACAAATTCTATTTTATCGTCTACTTACGGATGGTCTTAATAAACGTGGTCTACTTCCTAATCAATTAGTAGATGCAGTAAATGAATATTTACCATCTTCATTAGGATCAAGTTCAACAATAATACGATCAACTAATTCATTATCTTCATCACAATCATCATCATCATCGATGAATAATGTTGAAGTATAGAAAGTAATTCAAAAGAAAAACCCAACCATTGAGAATATAAGCCAACAAGTGATAGTGTTACAAGTACACGTACATACCTACTCCCTTCTGTATGTCTGATCATGTGTGTGTGTATGTGTTTGTACTCCTTAACACATACATACACACACGCTTACTAAAGCTACAGAAGATATACATGAGCATTTGATTTATTTTTCATATAGAAGGAGGAAATATAAAATTAACTTTATAATAACTTCTATTGATGGGCTTGGTGATTATTCAAGTTTGGATTTTACAATAAGATTCCGATTGTTCTCCTCACTTTTATCATTACTATCCCTATTACTTATTTGCTAACACAGGTTTTTAATGATATACCTCCCTTCGTATAGATAAGTGTATTGTAGATCACCGCATACAGACACACACACACACACATTCATACATGATTAGATGTACGACTAAGGTTAACAAAAAAACCTAGTCTACTTTATATTGAAATTTGTTGTCAACATTTTAAATGAAATTAGTAAATCTTTATTGTACTACTTACTTATTTATACTACTTGTTTGTATATAAGTAGTATGTGTTATTAGCTGAATTGAATTAGAAACTAGAAAACAATCTATTCAATGTAGTATTGTTTTAATTCACCATTATCATCATCATCATCATTTATTTTGTATTGTTCACTACTTACGTGATGCATTTCCCTCACTCTCCCTCCCTCTCTCTATCTCTACATGTAACCTATTTGTACTTGTTTACATAAGCTTATCATCATTATTATTATTGTCAGTGTTGTTGTTGTTCTTTTACACTCGTATATAGATATAGATGACAATCACTGTCTGCTTCATGGCACTTTTAACAAGTACTACACATCCATTTACACACCTTTTTTTATGTTTATCAGTAAGAGAATAAAAGTTTTAAAAACATTAATCAGGAGGGGGGAGAGATTGTTGCTACTTCAATTTCATTACAGTTATGTCATTCAAATGATATATATATTCATTCTGTGATTTCTTCATTTATATATATATGTATACATATTAATGAAGTGTATCCATTTGTAACTGTGCAGCATAGATACACACATCCACATTTTCATAGATGCTTATAAAAAAAAACTGTTGTGTTTTATATTTTAACTTTCAGATCATGTCTTGTGTCACTTTGATGTAGATGCACTTAGTGTAAAATTGATGATCTTTACATACATACACACACTTCCATGTAATCAGTATTGTATTTACTTATTAAACACATAAATAATGGTACAAGGAAGCACCAGATGTAGATATACGCCGCACAAATGTCATTTGATTTGTGTGAGGGCTGTGATACTACTCGGGTGCTCAAACCAAAGCAGGTGGTTTTCTTGGAGGGCCACACCCGGAGCCTTTGACCTACAAGTCTTATCCACAAGGTAGTTGAGAATCGTGAGGAGATGCAGTCCCATGATAGTCGGTGACCAATGGTTGATTCATACACCATTTGTTCGCTCAGGATACTGGAGCCAGCCCATGTGCACCATTGGTTTGGAATGAGGGTTTTCCAACTCCCCTAGATGGACTTTCCGTGTCCACCAACTTGGTTAAAGCGCCGTACATTCGCTTCTCGTCCTCTTAATTTCGTAAACAACACCCCCGCCACAAGAAGGCGGTGTTCAACAATGGATTGTGTTTATTCATTTGTTTACAGTTTTATTATGTTTCCTTATTGGAAAGTTGTGCGGTCATTCTTGTTTCGTTAATCGAATCATTCCATCTAGGTTGGTATGAAAGCAATATTTTCGGGCTAAAATGCTTGTTCCTAGAACACTGCGGTGATTTGCCCTGTTTTCCTTTTAAAATGACTTTAAAAGAAGTAATGTTCTGCGATGTAGGCAACTACGAAGTAATAACAACTAGTTTCATACATCTAAAGGTACTGGAGGTTATCTAGTTCATAACTAATTATGATTTACTTGCTATACTCACTGCTGAAGAGTCCCATAGTAGGACGAAATGGCCGTTCAGTGCTTCCAGGTTTTCCATGGTGGTCTAGCTTCAATTGACTCATGATTTCAACTATGCAAATACTGAAATCTCCACAAATCCCCTTCTGATTATAATAATATGCTCACTAGTGACTGATTGTAAGCAATGTTTCCTTGAGTTCTAGTGGGAAGAAGTGACCAGTGGAGTTCAACCAAGTCTGTTGTAGAGATATCAACTCACTGAAGACAATTGGTGAACGGTTGCTCAAACATCGTGTATTGGTTGAAGTTAGACAATAACACCGTTGGATGCCAGCTCAGTGGTCTATCAGTTAAGGGCTGTATCTCGAGAATAGTGGGTCCCGGGTTCGAACCTCGCGAGTGGGGGATATTGGATGTGCACTGTTGAGGATTCCCGTAATAGGACAAAACAGTTTTCCAGGTTTTTCATGGTTGTCTAGCTTCAGTTGATTCATGATTTCAATTTTCAAATAAGTTATTGTGTGGTTATTACAGTTTATAACCAAATCAGTAGTTATCAAATAGGGTGACGTATTTGTAAATATAGTCTGATTTAGTAATGAAGATTTTGTTGGTTTGGGGATAAATCTAATTAGTTTTCGAGGGAATTGAAGGTACTTTCAAACTGAGAACATAAATTTTTGATCTATAAATTCATTTCTTTCCTATTGCATGACATTTCTTACAGTATTTGTTTTTATATTAATTTGTTAACTGAGATATTACTTGAATGCCCAAATCGAAGTTGGTGGTCTTCTTAAGTGATCACAATGCCTGAGTCATTGATCTAAGAGACTAACCTACATGAGAGTTGTGTGATATTGTGGTGTGATCTACTTATATCTATATAGTATTGGTCAGACATAGAATGCGTTTTGGCAGAAGATCGATAAGAAACGAACAGGAATGAAGCGTGATTGGTACGAAAATGCATGAACAATGAAATAAGAGAAGATGGACTGATATTTTCAGAAGGAACAGTTAGTATTGAAACAATTGATTGTTATTTTGCAAACTAACCGTTGACTTTATGGTTATCAGGATTTAGTGAGATAGTCTGTAATTTTGTGCTTAAATACATTCGATTTTCCACAGTCGTATCTTGTTCACTGCAATACGAGGCGACACAGTCCCATGGCTCGCAGTTTCTTTTTCCCAGGACAACACCATGGGAAACCTGGAAACACCGGACGGACGTTTCGTCCTATTATGGGACTCCTCAGCGGTGCGCATTCACGATCCCGCCTCTCGAGATTCGAACCCATGACCTATCAGTCTCGCGCGCGAACTCCTAACCTCTAGACCACTGAGCCTGCATCCAGTATTTAGGAGATCTTATCTAAAGCGTACTATTAGATAAAGTTGTTTACGGCATTTATTCATTTCAGACTCCTAGTAACATTTCAGTCTCCTCAATCTCATAGCAAGTAAGATTTGCGTATACGAAGCATGTTTATCTATGTATAAACCAAATGATTGTGAAATATACAACGTAGCTTACATGGTAACTATAAATGAATTAGGAACTGATTACAGCTTATCAAGTTATAGTCGTAACTGGGTGTTTTGTTTTATGGGAAAACTTGAGGAAATTTTTCACGTTAAGTTATTCCAGTTGGTTAGCTTTCAATCGATTATATCTTCTCCATTCCATTTGCCATTGTCGAAGTTCACAAACTTCTGGGATTTTCCTTACCTAAGAGTATAAGAATGAAGTACATAGACGATTTAAAAAAAAATAATTCAAATCACTGAGTAGTAAATTTTTGTAGTTCAATCAGTCGGTTATAAGCAACGTACAATCTGGTGCATGTATGCCACGTCATATCGGTCAGTCAGTCAGCTACAACGTAGGACCGGGCACATTTATGAGTCGGTCCAAGTTGCCATACCTCTAACAGAACACAAGACCACTGTATCCACGTCATATCAGTACAGTAAGGTGAAGATATCAATAGAATCATTACAGTAATTAGTAATGACAGTATGAATTGTAATGGGAAAAATTTTTTGGCATAGACTTGATTATTGGAGAAGTAAGAATCATTTTGAGACTCAGATCTAAGAAAAGGCAAACATTTAATATATCTGAGTCACTGCAAACTATTGTGAGTAATGTCACTTAACATCTTCCTAGAACCTTCCCGATCTACTCAAACACATGCCTATATTGTAAGTCAAGGTAGGTGGTAGTTGTATATACTCAATATTACATGTCCCACACACTTAAGTCAATAAAGATTCATAATTATATCAACTGATTTGCCATCTTTACGTAGTACACTTCGGCACATATTTATAAAAAAAGTCTGAAAATTATCAGTTTGTATATTTATTCATAAGGTATAAATAGTTTCGAGTTCGTTGTAAGATGATTGTAGATAGTGTATTCACATGAAATGTTTTCAAGAAGTTAAAGTGTAGGATTTCTCATTTGAATCAGTTAAGAGTAGAAGATACTCGTAAGTTACCAGAATTTGATCACAAATATTTTGGAAATATTGCTTGCATCTGCTAGGATCATCGGGTAACTAATAATGAGGTTAGACACAGGGTATTAGGGATTGGTGGTAAATCAGTTGATGAGGTCATGAATCTTCATCGACTGAGATTGTGAGGCCACGTGTTACGTATGCCTGAGCACTGATTACCACGACGCGCTATGCTGACTAGTATTGAGGGTGGTTGGAAGAAAGTTAGGGTTGGCCTAACCAAAACGTGTTATCAGTTCATAAAGTTACTAACCTCTGGTGTGAGCCATGTTAGTGGATGCAGACTACTTGGTCGAAGTTGGGGTCCGCGTGACTATCGTAACCAATGATTGAAGACTGTGTGACATGGCTCAGAATCGATCACAATGGCGTAGGTGTTTACACTCTTTATCTTCCCTTAAACTTTGAGATTAAAATAGCTTCATGTCGTTCTTCCTTCCTGTACTATATCTTTATATACATCCTATCTTTTATATACTACCACCACTAAATTAACTACTTCTATGAATCCGATGTTCATCTTGTTGTGCTGTTGAGGTATGGCAACTTGGACCAATGCATCAATATGCCTGGTCCTACGTTATAGTTGACTGATTGAAGAAATTCTATAAGCTGGAAAGATAAACCTTATGATGTTAGTAGAATGGAACAATCATACTGAATAACATTTTATTTACATCAAACAATGATTTTGATGGTTAGATTAATTCATCAATAAGTCACATATATTCAAACCCCAGTCTAACTATATAGTCTTAAGTAGACAGCTAGTATCTCTAGTCGCCATACAAACTATAATTCAATAAAACTCGCTTACTAAGTCTACATTTATGTTTTCAGCATTTAGCTACACTTTTTCAAACTAACGTAAGTCGAACGAGATTCAAATCTGTCACCTATTATTGATTGACTATACACATAGAAATCGGTTACTAAAAAAAAGATTGATTTGACGAGACTATAATTAATGGACAAAACAATCAGTTTTAGGGTAATAGGTCTTTAACTTTGGCTCGAAATTCATTCATCCATTTGATCAAACAACAATTTGGTATTTTAGCTGATATCAGTTCATGATGAAAACATTGAATGTAAGATTTAATTATAAAACTTAATTCCCCATACTAATATAAAACCCCTATCTAACTTTAGTAGATAGGTGAACATTCCAGGGTCATTTTAGCGTTGCTCAAAGGTCGTCCATAAATTGTAATCACACCAAAATTCACATGACCATTTTACAATGAAGGTCAAACTGATCAATTTAAATTTTGTTTATAATAGAATATTATAGTTGAAATCATGAGTCAACTGAAGCTACACCAACATGGAAACACTGGACGGCCGTTTCGTCCTATTGTGTAACTCCTCAGTAGTGAGGATATGCGATCCCGCCTCGTGAGATTCGAACCCAGGACTTATTAATCTCGCGCGCGAGCGCTTAACCACTAGACTACTGATTCGGCATCCAACGGTGTTAATGTCTGACTTCAACCAATCCACGAAATTGAACAACCATTTACTAAATTCTTCAGTGAGTTGATATCTCCCAACAGACCTGGTTGAACTGAACTGGTTAGTGCACACTACTGAGGAGTCCCACAATAGGACGAAATGGTCGTCCAGTGCTTTCAGTTTTTCCATTGTAGTCTAGCTTCAATCGACTCATGATTTCAACTGTATAAAAAAAACAATACTTATTATTTATTCCATCCGGAATGGGATGACTTTCATATGTGCTTATTTTTAAACAAAGATTCAATTTTTATTTATCATATTATAGACAGAATATTCAAACGATAAAGTAGGATTAATGTGTAACTCTGCTTTTATATGACGTTCTTTTCCCCGTATACATACATACATATTAGAAGTTTCAGGATCGATCTTGATTATGTCTCGTCAGAAGAAACCAATTGCTCCGGCGGGTCCCTTGTGATCCGCCCGTAATGATTATCTATTCGTTCATCCATATTTCGAGCAGGATCGGTGACTTTCCAAGTACCGATGGGGAAATTGAACAATAAATAATAGCCAAGATCTTAACACTTACTGAACCTTGAACTCCTTCCAACCTAGTAGCTAATTAGAAGATGACTGTCAAAAACAGACCATCTCACTATTGTCCTTAATTCAATCATGACACAAAACTTAGACAATAATATGCGTAAAATGTCTGACCATACAGCAACACAATTAAGGAATTACAATATATACATAACTCAGTCATAAGTGATACCAAACCAGCGTAATGATGGGATAATTAATGAATAATAAATCTAGGACTATAAGACATGTGACAACGTTTGATGGGTCAGATGAAAGTTTAGAAATAGGCGGATATAAAAGACAGATATCAGCTTAAGCATTTACTAATGATAAAGTAGTAACATTAATCATCATTCTTTATATGATAGTCTCATGAGTAATACTGTCACATTATTCATTCTATTTATAATAGACTGAGTGAAAATACGATATGATCTCTTTTTTCTTCCAAGGTCTTCATAACTATTGTAAATGTAATAAATGACATTAGTATAGCTATTGTATAGAGACTGATATAGTTTAATAATGATAAAGAAGACAAGACTGAAAATGAAGATCATATTATGTACTATTGTGGTGTGGGTTACTGATCTATCCACATAAGTAGTATATGGTAATGGTCAGGCATTAAATGTATTTCAGTAGAAGATCGATAAGGAGAGAACGGAAACGGCACGCAGTTGATACGAAAATGCATGAACAATTATAATCGGAGACTATGGACTGATATTTACAGAAGGAACAGTTAAGGTTGGGACAATTGATTGATAGTTTGCAAATTAAGTGTTCACTATATGGTTCTCATATTTTAATGAGATATTCTTTGATGTTGTTCCGTAATACATTCGATTGTAAGATGGTGGTTGAAGGTGGTCGACAGGAAACCCTGGACCCGGGTTTCGTGCTACTTGGCACTCGTCAGTAAGGTGTACCTGTAATCTTTAGGGAACTGATGCTCCCTGACGGGTTGTGATTACATCTCAGTCCTAAA
>NC_031499.1:7876429-7884460 GCF_000237925.1 Schistosoma mansoni | reverse complement strand
TATATATATATATATATATATAGATGAAGCGTTTGTTCGCACAAAACTGAAGGTTCTGGGTTCAAGTCCCAGATGAGGGATTGTTGATGCACACTGTTGAAGAGTTTCATACTAGGTCAAAACAGTCATTCAATCCTTTCATGTTTTCCATGATGTGGTCTAGCTTACATTAACTCATGAATTCAACTACTAAAAATATCTACATATCCTGATCATCTTATATATTTTTTTTCCTGCTCAATAATTAAGACAGATAATCAATAATTTAAAGGTCATTTTTTTCTTTTAAGCCAATCATATTTCATCATGTTAACATTATTTTTTGTTATCTAATTTGATATAACTGATTTTCTATTTATAGATGAAGATTAACAATGTTCAATGTAAAATTTTATTCGCATTTTTTCCTTTTTTTTAGCGACAGAATTGCTTCATATTTATCAAAGCATATCCTTTCTATTTTGTTAAAAAGTTTATTACTTATTTACTTACGTCTGTTACCCCTCGTCGAGGAGCATAGGCCGAACACAAAGCATTCTCCATACAACTCTGTCCTAGGCAATCTTTTCTAATTCTTTCCACTTAACATCCGTCCTTTTTTTATCTGCTTCTAATTCCCGACGTAATGTGTACTTTGGCCTTCTTCTTTTATGTTTCCTGTCAGGATTCCAAGTTAGAGATTGCCTCGTCATGCACATTAGTGATTTCCTTAATGCATGTCCTATTCACTTTCAACGTCTTTTCTTAATTTCCTCTTCAGCTGGAACCTGCTGATTTGTCCTCTTCCATAAAACGCTGTTGCTGATAGTATCAGGCCAGTGAATGTTGAGTATTTTCGTTCCCATACTGGGTTACAAATATTCTCTATTATCTCAAATATTCTTTAAAAAGTTAAGTCATTAATTGTATTTATATCTCAGTCTCTTGAAATCAAAGTTATCACTTGGCCAATTAGATCCACTTTATAATTTGACTAATTTTTGATTGATCCAATGTATGTCCCATCATCGATCGCTTTTTTAGTGAATAATGAAAATGGGATGATGGAGAAGATTTGTAGCTCAGGTGGGTGATTTTGATGTGGGTTTGTTCTCTGAGCCAGCTCGTCGTGGTAATCGGTGTTCAGGCATACGTAACACGTGGCCCAACCATCTCAGTCGATGAAGATTCATGACCTCATCAACTGATTTACCATCATTCATTAATACCCTGTGTCTAACCTCACTATTATAGGACTCCTCAGCAGTGTGCATTCACGAGTCACACAACAAGACGAGACGACCGTCCAGTGCTTCCAGGTTTTTCATGGTGATCTAGCTTCAATTGACTCATGATTTTAACTATGAAAGATTGTTATAATCATTATTTGTATCTATGCTTAGTCGATGTATGAGACTTATATTATTCATTATCTCCATAACATCAACTGTACTATAACATGAAGTAGGTTGTATAAATTCATTACATATCATCATTTATAACAAAACATCATATAACAATAAGCCAAATCCATTGCCTATTCTATATTATCCATTGTAAGAAAAAAAACTTTAAAAAGAAAAAAACTTCTTAGCTACTTCAGACAATAAAACACTTCCAAAATAGATGGATGATTTTATCACATATCTCTATGCATTAAAATGGGTGGAATGAGTTATTGGCTTATGAACAGAATGATATAAGTTAATGGACTTTTTTTATCAGAAGGGGGTTTTGTGGAGATTTAGTTGAAAGCGTGAGTCAATTGAAGCTAGAACACCGTGGAAAGAAAACCTGGAAGCACTGGATGGCGGTTTCGTCCTATATTTGGAACTCCTCAGCAGTGCGCATCCACGAACTCACCTCATGAGATTCGAACCCAGGACCTATCAGTCTTGCACACGAGTGCTTAACATGTAGACCACTGAGTCGGCATGCATCCAACGGTGTTAATTTCTTTTAATTATCTTAAGCTTTCTAGGAAATTCATAAAGTTACTGATTAAAAAGATTAAACTATTGACTTAAAGCAATATCAAGGTAATTCGCACAGAATGTATATATGCTGATAAGAGTCTAATCAACTGAAGTTCTAAACATCAATGGAAAGATTCATACAAACAATATATAATGAATTTATACTTTATCCCATTGTACAAACAAAAGACTATCTAGACTCAGTAACTAGTTAGCGTTTTTTTTTAGCGAGTTGGTCGCTAACACCATGCCAAACCCTTCTCCTTTACCCGGGCTTGGGAACGGCAGTAGCCCCTGAAGGAGCTACAGGAGGAGCTGAAAAGCATGTTTTTGCTGGGGACAGAGTGGGTTGGAGAGTGCTGATCGGCGGCTTATGCTCAATTGGGAGTAACAGGCGTAAGTAAGTAAGACTCAGTTACTAGGTGGATAAAGTGGCAACATTTGAAACTGACATTACTAGGTTCGAGTTCCAGAGTGAACATCAACTCTCAGATGCAAAACATATCCAGCTGATGACCCTCAATAAGATGGTGAAACATCCATCCTAGATTCTATTGCTAACCACTATTCATCTTTGTTTATACTGAACATTTATTTTTTAATTCATATAAATAGAAATGACTATATCTCGTTTTTCTGTTTACAGTTACATGCTCTTTAAAATTATGTAAAAATCAAAGGTGTTTTGTGGAGATTTTAGTAGTTTTATAGAGTTGAGATCATGAGTCAATTGAAGCTAGACCACTATGGGAAACCTGGAAGCACTGGACTGCCGTTTCGTCCTATTATGGGACTGCTGGGTTCGAATCTCTCGATCGTGGATGTGGGATTCCTCAGCAGTGCGCATTAAATTATAGACAGAAGCTGATGTATAAGTTAAGATTATTTGTTTATATGATAGTTTTGATCAGTTATTGTTTTAACTATATATAGCTATATTCTCGAGACCTTTACCTGCCCCCAAATGCCCTGGTACAGTCAAGAGTGGGGAGAGTTCGCTCCTCCTCTCCAAATGCTCTTATATGGCCACGCGTATATAGTCTCTGCCAAACAAGTCCTACTCACTGCCTTCTCATGACACCGGTGTTGTTTACAAAATTGAGAGGACGAAAAGTGAATGTCCGGAGCTATAACTGACTGGTGGACACAGAAGGTCCATCTAGTGGAGTTGGAAAACCCTCATTCCAAACCAATGGTGCACATGGGCTCTAGTATCTTGAGGAAACAAATGGTGTATGAATCAACTGTTGGTCACCTGCTATCATTGGACTGCATCTCCTCACGATGCTCCACTCCCTTGTGGATCAGACCTTTAGGTCAAAGACTCCGAGTGTGGCCCTCTAAGAAAACCACCTGCTTCAGTTTGGGGACCTGTGCAGTATCACAGACCTCATACAAATCAAATGAGATTTATGCGGCGTACATGTATCTGGTGCTCCCTTTGACCTTTACCTAGGTTTCATAGTGAATTTTTTATTTAGTTAAAATCAAAAATCATGTTTAAATATTAGAATAGTTCGGAAATAAGTAACCCGTGAAATTTGAGTGACTAGTACTACAATTAATTACAAATGTGGGTTATAGATTCCGACAATCATCAATTATGTGTCTAATAACCTCGTGGATAAACATTGTGACCATGAAATTCAGCGATGTTATAAGTAAGTCATTCTATAATGATAGCATTGAACAATCATCGAGTTTTATCACAATGTGACTTAAGTTTGAACTGGGATCCATCAAATGCTTAGAAGCGGTCACTTTCCAGGAAACTCAAAAGTCGTGTGCTCTATGTTTTAGGATGTTTTGGACGCGCTCAAAAGTCAACGGATATTACATTCTCAGTTCAATGACACAAGAACCAGACTGTTGGACAATGAATTATAATCTCAACTATATATTTGGGAGAGATTTATTCTACCTTGTGATGAATATCTACCAAATTAACATTTGAACCTGTTTGTAAAATAGGCAATTGTTATCACTATTTACAACACTCGATAGAAATTTGATACGTTTATTCATAAGCTACTTAATAACCAATTTCAGTAGTTTAAAATGTGTAGAGAAAATTGCATATGAATTTTAGTGAACTAAGTATAAATTATGTGTAAACGACAATACCTCAAAACAGCGGCCTTGTTTTGCTTGTTCAAGCATTGCTTCCATAGCAGGCAAAAGTATAGGAAATATAAAACGTGTTAAATATTCTTTTGGAGTACCTATTTGAAAGGGAAAAATAAATAGATTTTACATTTACTCTAAATTGTTGAAAGAATTTTAACTTTCCTATGGAGGTATGGCAACATGGACTGATGCATGTATGTGCCTGGTCCTACGTTGTAGCTGACTGACTGACTCAAAACATTAAGTAGTTAAAGAGTTGTAGTATGAAGATCTGATTAACAGTGTTCTCCTGCTACAGCAAATATGACTGGGTTCCAACAAAATATAGGTTTCAAGACTAAACCTTATGATGATGAGAGTTAAAATTTCAATAGATTTAATCCACTTGACTTATGTATTTCATAATTTTAAAAAATATAGTTGATAAACTAATTAATGTTTTCTGGTTAACGTCTTTTTAGCGAGTTAGGTTTCTACGGGATGGGGGTCGCTAACCCCATACCCAACCCTCCTCCTTTGTCCGGGCTTGGGAATGGCAGAAGCCCAAAGAGGATGTTAGTGGGATATAGATTGGATTAAGTATGTTTTATGCATGATGGTGTTGCTGCGCGCTGATTGGTTAATTTTTAAACCGATTAGCCCGGGCATATTATTGCAGAAAAATCTATAAGCTTCTTATGTATATACTATAAATATATGAACATTATTTAAACTATTGATTGCTGTTCACTTATCATTGTTATTTTGAATACAATTTCATTCCTGTTCAACGTGTTCTGATTTTGGGGCCTTGTTGAGTGTCATCGTGTAAGAATACTAAGCAATAGGAATAGCTGGGACGTTTATATAGCAAAAAATACAATTATAACAGAGGAGGTACAGGCGGAGTTTTGAGGATGATAAAGATACAAAGTAATCTAACAAAAATAGTCATAATAGTGTAACGAAAACGCTTCGATGGATATAATGTCGATTATATCAAAATCCTGAATTCCCCTAATGATTACACATTTTCAAAATATACGTTTTATAAATCAATGTAATTGAACAACTTACATTTTTTTGCATAATCTGAATTTGGTCTCAATGAAGTACTATCCACAGATTTATGTTGATAATCTTCACATGAATTTTCTGGTGACAGTTTGAATGACTTTATTTAACTTTGTTCTTATTTACAGTATTGAATATTACTTGAAGAGTTTGGAATGAGCCAGAGTTTAAAGTTGCATTGTTATAGACTTCTTCAGGAATTAAACCATATTTTTCTAATTGAGAATCTAAAACAGAAGTTGAGATATTTTTTGAATCAATAATTTACTGTTAGAAAGGGTTTTGTGGAGATTTCAGTATTTTCATAGTTGAAATCATGAGTTGATTGAAGCTAGACTACCATGAAAAACCTGGAAGCATTGGACAGCCACTTCGTCTTATTGTGGGACTGCTCAGTGGCAGTCAGCATCCACGATCCTGCCTCGCGAGATTTGAACCTAGGACCTACCAGTCTCATGCCAGAGCACTTAACCGATAGACCACCGTTATTACCCATTTAAAATAAAGTTTAGTTTACACATTATTCATCTATAAAACAAGAATGAAGCTGGTTATAACTGTCATGAAATCATAGAATTATGTAGTTTGGTCTAAGTAACAACACTCTAAGTTATTTAAAGAAATACCAAGTTAATTTACTGAAGCAGATATGTGTTACTATAAACAAACAGGCAAATGCATAGGTTTGTAACCCCTCACATAAATGGAGTCGACTCTGACTGTAAATCACTCGGATAAAAAGTTGTAAGTTTATATAAACTTTTATTTATTTATTAGGTCAAATAAGTCATTATCACAAGTCTTTGTGTTTTGTTATGCGTCGCAGGATTTGAGGTTTCATTATCAAGCGCAAGTCACTTAAGCATTCCACACACATGGCTAAAAGTCATGGGCATAAAAAATCATGTCGTAAATAATGTGTAGTATTTGTGTGATTCTTTGTATGTACATATATTTTTTAAAATAATGGCAAAAATCCAATGCCTAATAGTTAAAAACTCTTGTAGACCGTTTGATAAAGTCATAGCTGGAGTTCAAACAAGTACCATTTTGAGAGGAGCACATAAATCATAATAAATCAGCTCTCATAGGCGGGCAAAATATTACGATCTTCGTATATAAGTAAAGATGGTTGCGTACACTTTAATTCCAATGTGTAATATATTCAACCGAATTTGTTGTAAATTTTGTCTTCAGTTGCAGTCTGTTCGTGACTATTAGAGTTCATACTAGGTAGCTCTACGAAATGCTAGTTCCTCAATTACGTCATATACTACTACTTTTACGTAACATATCTGTAAGTTTCCGCAAACTTTGAATAGCTACAAAACGAAACTCAATAGGCATAGTAGATAGTGAACAAAGGAAATTCGGGTTTTCAATGACGAAATCGCCTTTGGAAAGGTTAGGTAGTCCCATTACTTACTGATTTTAAGGAATAAACCTTGCAAAAGTAGCGTCGTCTCCTATTAAGTAGCGTGAATTACCAACAACAAACTTTTAGACATGAGGGACTAAAAATCCGAATCTGTCCTAATATATGCGTTTTACTGAAAAAAGAGCGTCGAGGAAATGATAGGAATCTCGCTTTGACGGTATGTCTAGAAGTTCTTAAGTGCAGAAGCAATGCAGCGTAAGACAAACCAACTATATACAATTATTTCTAGTCCCAGGAGGTTTAAACTGGCTTTTATTATTTATGTAAGTAAAGCTTATTACTAGATCATAATTTTGATCTCATAGTAGAATCCTTTCACCTGAGAAATTACGGAGACAAGGAATAAGCTATGAATATCCTCTTCAGAAGCTGTTATTTAATATAATATACTTTAGACACTGAGTAATTCAGATACAATAATGTCAACAGGACTAGAATATTTAATGTAGGCCATATAAACTGGAATGTTCATGGCTTATTCCTGACAGTGATATTCAGATCGTTACCGTACTGATATCCGTTACATCTACACTGAAAAGACAGTATAAAGCCATCTTTACCCACAAGACCGTGCCTATACAGCACTCATTTTGGATCAGCTTCACAAAGATAGTTTGCAGGATTTAGCAAAATTTGTTGAAACGCTATAATACTTTTTGAAACTTGTAGCCCGTTAAAGCTTAAAGTGTACACTTTTATGTACGACAAACCAGTAAATAGCATTGCAGAGCTGAATGAAGTCTACGGATAAAAAACTGTGGATGAGTTGGTGTAATGGCAAGCTGTATAATGAGGCGTAGAATCCTCGGACTTTGATGATATAGATGAAAGTACTTTCCATTCCTCGCTTCGCAGAGCATTTAAATGCTTTGACGAGGATATGTTTCGAATTTTATATCCCACCTATGTAAGGCCACACTTAGAATACTGTATCCAAGCTGCTAGCCCTTGTCTGATAAAGGATACTAAATCGCTTGAGCGTGTCCAGCGTGTAGGGACAAAATTAGTAGAGGGTCTTTCCAAACTCCCTTACGATGAGCGTTTAAAACGTCTAAATCTTTTCCCCTTATCTTATTGTAGGACGCGAGGTGACCTTATACTGGCATTTCGTATCTTTAATTATGATCTGGGTGTTAATATGTCTTACCTTTTTGCTCCCTCCAGCACTAATAATCTCCGGGGTCATAGCAAGAAGGTTCTGAAACCGCGATCTAATAAACTAAAAGTGGGGTCCCGTTTTTCTCATCGAGTGGTCAATGACTGGAACGCTTTACCAGAACAAGTGGTATCAGCACCATCAGTGAACATTTTCAAAAAGAAGCTGGACCTTCACTGGAAGGAAATCTGTCAGGATTAACACAGGTTCATCAACCTACTATCCTTATTACTGAAGACTGGAGAGCAATATAGTAAGTGGTGTTAAGTATTACTACACAAGAATCGTGGCTATTTATTCCT
>NC_031499.1:7872541-7876229 GCF_000237925.1 Schistosoma mansoni | reverse complement strand
TTTATCACTATCTCTAAGCAGTCACTTCAAGGGAGAGTTATTTACTTAATTACCTAATAGAGGGGGTTAATGGATTTTTTTTATCAGAAGGGGGTTTTGAGGAGATTTTAGTAATTTTCTAGAGTTGAGATCATGAGCCAATTGAAGCTAGACCATCATGGAAAACCTAGAAGCACTAAACGGCCATTTCGTCCTATTATGGAACTCTTGAGTTCGAATCTCTAGAGGCGGGATCGTGGATGCGCACTGTTGAGGAGTCCCATATGAGGACGAGACGGCCTTTCAGTGCTTTCAGGTTTCCCATGGTGTTCTAGCTTCAATTGACTAATGATTTTAACTATATATAAAAAAGAACTATTAACTGTTTATTATTAAAATTTAAAATCTCATTTATTAGAAATGAGATGAGAATATGTAATGAATTAGCTTTGTCAATCAATCACTTTGATAACCGTTAGTGTATATAAATTATAACAGTGTATAAATTCAGAAGGTAATAAGAAGAGATGAGTAAAGTTTATTAACGAATTGCACAGATAACAAAGTTACAAACACATTGAGCGAATTCGGAGCAGAGAGGCTTATGTGTGTGAGTGTTTGTACTAGCAAATACAGAGGTGAATTTATAGTCAAACAGAAAGATGGGGAATGAGACAAGGCAAAGGCAATTAATAAGATTCGAGCACATACATAAGAAAGAGAATAATCCATTGAGTAACATTTAAGCTAGGGAGAGATATGTGCTTAGGTTTGTACAGAGATTTCAGTGATCATAATAATACAAAAGAAATGGATGAATTGTTACTATTCGAATAACATTGTCTGTTAAAGAAGTCAATGAAAAGTATTCTTAAAAAAAGAACAAACATATTGTGAATATTTGCATGGTTGAAATCATGAGTCAATTGAAGCTAGACCAACATGGAAAACCTGGAAGCACTGGAAGGCCGTTTCGTCCTATTGTGGGACTCCTCGGCAGTGCACATCAAATTATAGACAGAAGCTGATGTATAAGTTAAGATTATTTGTTTATATGATAGTTTTGATCAGTTATTAATTTAACTGATCGATATTCCACATTAAAATCTATGTAAACTATTTCAGTTACCTATCATTGTATTTACAGATTGCTGTAATTTAATTTCGTTACGTTTATGAAGCGAGATATCGTGATATACTACTTCATTATTATTATAAATGTAATACTCTGTCAGTTAAGTCATAGATTTATAGTATTTATAAACAGTTGTCTACGCAAAACATTCAACATTCACTAGCTGGATACCATCAGCAACAACGTTTTATGGAAGAGGACAAACCAGTTTCCATCTAAACAAGAAATTATGAAAAGACGTTGGAAGTGGATAGGATATACATTGAGGAAATCAACAAACTGCATCATGAGACAAGCACTAACTTGGACTTCTGAAGTAAAGCAGAAAAGCGGAAGGCCAAAGAACACATTACGACGGGAAAAAGAAGTAGATATGAAAAGGATGAATGTTAACTGGAAAGAACTAGAAAGGAAGGTTCAGGACAGAGTTGAATGGAGAATGCTGGTGAGCGGCCTATGCTCCTTGACGAGGGGTAACAGACGTAATTAAAAAAGTAACAGATACCAACACTTTAAAGCTTTTTGATTCACTAATGATATTTTTTATCAAGAAGAACCCAATGAACTCAATAGATTTCAGTTTAAACATTATGTGGAGAAAAGTGGATCATTTGTTTATGTAACCTAATTTCGACCAAGAGGTGTTTAATAACGATGAGAATCGTTTTGTTCACAATGACATACTTTTCTTTGATAGTAGAGAATTTTCAGCACAGTACATAAAACATGGACATAAATTTGTGTTTAAAATATACTTGGTTCGAAAATGTGACACATTATATTGTATGATTTCCTACATTACAACATTTTGTCTATTCAATGCAAAAGAATATGGTAACCACTTCAGCGTCTCCTCTTGAACGTTACATCAGTTGACATCATGTAACAGATTTCAAACTTCTGAAAAGTGTAAGTTCGTAAATTCTACCCATGACATACACAATTATTGAGTTAACTCATCATAACTGGACTCTAGTTTCATGTTTGCGTTAACGTCTGAGGATATCTTCCTAGCTCTGTTCTCGAAACCTTTACCTGCTCCCGAATGCCCTGGTACGGCCGAGAGTGGGGAGAGTCTGCTCTCCTGCTCCAAATGCTCTCACATGACCACCCTTATATAGCCTCTACCAGGGAAGTTCTACTCACTGCCTTCTCGTGGCACAGGTGTTGTTTACGAAATTGAGAGGACGAAAAGCAAATGTCAGGCGCTTTAACCGGGTTGGTGAACAGGGAACGTTCACCTAGGGGAGTTGAAAAACCCTCATTCCAAACCAATGGTGCACATGGGCTCCAGTATCCTGAGGGAACAAATGGCGTATGAATCAATTGTTGGTCACCGGCTACCATGGGACTGCATCTCCTCACAATGCTCCACTGCCTTTTGGATCAGACCTTAAGGTGTGGCCCTCTAAGAAAACCACCTGGTTCAGTTTGGGCACCTGGGCAGTATCACAGACCTCATACAAATCGAATGAGATTTGTGCGGCGCACATGTATCTGGTGCTTCCTTTGACATTTACTTAGGTTTCTTAGTGAATTTTTTTATTTAGTTAAAATCAATGATCATGTTTAAATATTAGAATAGTTCGGAAATAATTATCCCGTGACATTTGAGTGACTGTTACTACCATTCGTCTCAAATGTGGGTTATACATTTCCACAATCATCAATTATGTGTCTAAAAACGTCGTCGAGAGACATTCTGACTATGAAATTCAACGATGTTAAAAGTAAGTCATTCATTATTGATGACATTTGACAATCATCAAGTTACATTACAATGTGACTTTAGTTTGAGCTGAGAACCATCAGATTCCAAATAAACGGTCTAAAGGTAACTCACACTCTAAGAAGCTCAAAAGTCGTGTGTTTTATGTTTTAGGATGTTTTGGATGTGCTCATAAGTCAACGGATATTACATTCTCAGTTCAATGACACAAGAACCAGACTGTTGAACAATGATTTATAATATCAAATATATATGTTAGAGAGATAAACTCTTTCTTGTGATGAATATCTACCAAATTAACATTTGAATCTGTTTGTAAATTAGGCAGTTGTTATCGCTATTTACAACACTCGATAGAAATTGATACGTTTATTACATAAGCTACTTATCAGCTAATTTCAGTAGACTAAAATGTATAAAAAAACAAACTGTATATCAATTTTCAGTGAACTATGTACAAATTATGTGTAAACGATAATACCTCAAAACAGCGACCTTGTTTTGCTTGTTCAAGCATTGCTTCCATAGCAGGCAAAAGTATAGGAAATATAAAACGTGTTAAATATTCTTTTGGAGTACCTATTTGAAAAGAAAAAATAAATGGATTTTACATTTACTCTAAATTGTTGAAAGAACTTTACTTTAACTTTCCTATGGAGGTATGGCAACATGGACTGATGCATGTATGTGCCTGGTCCTACTTTGTAGCTGACTGACTCAAAACATTAATTAGTTAAATTGTTGTAATATAAAGATCTGATTAACAGTATTCTGTGCTATAGCACATATGACTGGGTTCCAACAAAATATAGGTTCCTAGACTAAACCTTATGATGAGTCTTTCC
>NC_031499.1:7871219-7872341 GCF_000237925.1 Schistosoma mansoni | reverse complement strand
ACCGCGATCTAATAAACTAAAAGTGGGGTCCCGTTTTTCTCATCGAGTGGTCAATGACTGGAACGCTTTACCAGAACAAGTGGTATCAGCACCATCAGTGAACATTTTCAAAAAGAAGCTGGACCTTCACTGGAAGGAAATCTGTCAGGATTAACACAGGTTCATCAACCTACTATCCTTATTACTGAAGACTGGAGAGCAATATAGTAAGTGGTGTTAAGTATTACTACACAAGAATCGTGGCTATTTATTCCTCAAGTGAAAAAGTCCTTAGTATGATAGAACAGATTTGCCACATCACGATGATAAAGTAATTGATATGTAATACACAGGGATAAAGAAAACCTAAAAAAGGCGATGGAATAAGTAGAAAAATGTTGTTGAGCCCCGGTCCATAATTTATAGCTTTGAGAAACTTGAGTGCATTGGTGGTAAGACTCTTTTAAAAAACATATGAAGAATATTTTTTTTCGAGTTCCATGCTTATGTACGAACTAGAGAAAAATAAGACTCCGTGTAAGAAGTTCATGCACAGAATAATCACACGAACAAAATGTTGTGCATAAACAAATGACTGTCAAGTTAATGGAGCCGGTAACTCGAAGTGTTTGTAGCATTTTCCAACTACAAATCAAACAACAAAACTTTGTTACGTATATACGTAACAAAGGTAACATTAAACTATACTGCCGACCTTTGAACGAATTTTAAATGACCCTGAGAAATATAAGCCAATCAGAAGACAGTTGGTATACATTAAAAATATATTATACAAAACCAAAGAATTAAAGTGGAAACACTTCTTTTACATAGATCAAAAACTTCTCAAGGTCAGATATAGGTTCAGAAGTTTTAAAATCTTAGTGCATACGGTACAGGAACACATCCATATGGCTCCATAGTAGTCGACCTCTGAAACCATGATAAGGTCTCAAAAATTCCTTTAGCTCCGACCACAGCTTCAATAATGTTAGTATATTGGTATGGTTTACGGGTTGGGATTAGAGTTAAGATTTAGGTGTAGGGTTTAGGGTTATAGGTGAGACTATAGGTTATGGACAACCTTTGAGCGACGCTAGAGTGACTCTGAGAGTGTCAACATAATAACTAAGACCAAATGAG
>NC_031499.1:7813123-7870990 GCF_000237925.1 Schistosoma mansoni | reverse complement strand
AGGTACCGAACTTAGCGCCGTGACCTTGAAAACCCGCGAAAGCTTCTGACTGGCTCGGCAGTATAGTTTAATCCTACCGTAACAAAACATGTTTTGGTGAAAGTATTTCTTGAGCCAAGTGTCATCATTCGACTTGAAGAGACTATTATATGACCATTGTGACATAAAAACTTGAGTGACTACTATTAGCAAGTTCAATACAACTAACCTGATAATATGTTATTCCATAATATTGCCTTGGACATTTTTTCGTAATTATTATAAAACTGTTGCCATAACAATGTAAAATTGCGACCCATTTAAACAAATCATTATATTTTGAATTTTGTTCGTTCTCTTAGCTGTGAGTGAATCTTAGACATTTTAACACTTTTAAAACTTGATCTGGGCTGAAACAGACGGTTTTTTTGTATGTGAGTCTATTGCGACAGAGAATGGAAAATGTTAGGTACTTTACGAAGCTGTATAAAAGAACAGGATGATCGCTCCTAGTAATAACAAAAATTAATTCAGAACAGAAACGCAAGTAATGAACCTGTGATTTCAATGTATTAAGATTGAACCTAAGCTAGATTATCTGTCTTAAATAACGTATGCCTATATCGGAAGACAGATGGTTGAACATTAGAGCGTTTGCCATAAATTGTAAGGGTCAACATAGGCTGATGTCGATTAATCGTCTGATTTCATAGGGTTTTCATGTATAGCGGCTTGAATTTATGCTCTGTCCTTGTTATTCCTTTCTACCCTTATACTTGGTAAGATCTTGTCTTCATTGAACTAAATGTCATCCGGTTCCCATCGGATCGTCTGAGAAGCTGTCGGACATTAGGAATTCAAAGTTGTGTTGTCTAATCGGAGCAGCATCTGTAACGAGTGAAAACTCAGTATTCCGTCTGAACGTAGAACTAACGAAGCAAAGTTTATTCAGTAAGGCCGACAAACATTCTTCTGTATAGCGTGCAATGCGTTTTTGAGTGGCTCGTATTACACCCAAAAAAAAACACAAACTCCGTCGCCTGTGACCTTTCACGAACTCGCATACGCACGGTAGTCCCGCTTGTAACTTCGGGACGTCTCGGTATTTTTTCGATGCCACGAGATCGCCAACAATGCTAGTTGGTCGAGACTATCATAATGTTTATTTTAAAATAGTATTATGAGAAGTATTAAAACGGGCTTACAAAGATATATTTAGCTTACTTAAGCTAAGCATTGATGTCACTATGCTACAGCACATTATACAGCCCTTATGGTTGTTCCATATTCAATTGTCATTGTTAGTGTTCAGATAATTATCAGCTCGGTAGCATTAGTATACTAAGTTCTCCCAATCTTTGACCCATCACGAACGAGTTAACAGATGTACTTGATAGATATTTAGAGCGGTGAAGGTATGAAATATTAGGATTAACATTATGACAACTAGTCTGTAAGTTCAAGAAAATATATCCTCTCTTGAAAAGCGGTTTGTGAATAACTTAAATACGATTTTATCATCACTATGTTTTAGCTATAACTTTTCGTCTTATACAGGTTTGAAAATGACCCTCAGTGTATCGACTAATTTGAATAATCTCGCTTGTATAGATGTGTTATGCGCTAGTTATATAGACAAATATAAGCAGTATGTATCAACAATTGAATGTAAGACTATTAATAAACGAAAAGAAAAATGAGTAAAAGAGATTGAAAAACATGAGCTATCCGAGTAGCAACACGAACGGAAGATTGACGAGTTTGCAAAACAGGGTTGGCTGAAGTAAAATATAAGAAATCAAATTCAGAATTTATGTCCATGGCTCATTTATTTTTCTTTCATAATAAAATGAAGTTGTAGGTGAAGTATATAACTACTAAACTATTGAATGAGCATGAAAGTATCAATAAGCGCTTGTAATTTTCTGTTGTTTACGATTAAGACTATTATTGATCAATTTCTGTTTTTATATACACACGTGAGTAGATTATGCTGAGGCAATCCTGAAAATTTCTCGCAATAGACATGAGAAGCTCAGGAAACATTAACAAGCATTTTATCCAATCAGCGTTTGATTAGAAGTTTTGCTAGAAACATCACGAAAATGAAAAGTCACAAGTACAGGTTCTGATTGGCTGATTACTACACTGATACTATGTTTACTAGTATTCTAAAATTTTCCGGAAAACCCACGGACTTCTAAAATATTATAAAAACCTTATATTTTCTGTACATAAATGAACCTTTGGAGTACAGTGCTCCTTTTCTCTCGTGTTGAAGTCGCTGTGTAGTTCTAGCTTAGGGGTTACGAGACTAGCTTAGGATCTAAAAATAGCGTTCAATTAGCAAGACTTATGAGATTACTTGGATGGAGTATTATGTCACCAGTTTCAATACACCTGATGTGAAATTACGGAGTTTTACGAATAACATAAGTTTTAGTTAGTTCGTCAGTTATAATCAATAGGTAATCTAACACAACTGTAGATTAGATAGACAAAATTCTACTTTTTTTTCTCAAAAACAAAACAAAAATGAACAACAAAAATGTGTCTTCCGTAATGTTATATATCTATTTAATTTTGTACAAACAAATATCTAGATAATAACAAACATTTACACGAAATTGGCAAGTGAATAGGTGAATTCATGTTCAATTCAACACTGAACAGTTGTAATCGCTATCGTGTAGGTGTTCCTATTGGTGGCATTGTTATCGGTAATGGTAATGGTTATGTTATTGTTTGGGTGAGAGTGAGTCAATGATTATGCCCATATGTACATGTTTGTGTGTACACTGAGAGACGTGTGAATAGGTGTGATATTGTGAGTAATAATGAAATAAGTAGTTATATTTTGTATTAAGTAATATGTAATGATTTTGTTATTTTACATATTAACATGGATATTTCTATATAGTATATATTGAATTAATTTGATAAAACAAAACATTATCAAATATATTGGTGTAAATAAAATCATCATTATAATTGTATACAATATAATTAATTCATTTATAGTCCATTGATAATTGAATTGTAAAATGATAATCCATTCTAATATACTACTGATTATATTAGGAGTATGAAGATGGGTTGAATTAAACATTTTTTGAGTAATATATGAATTACTCTTATAATATGTTTCATTCAATGTATAATTTTCATGAAGATACCATTGTGTACCCTGCCACTAAGAGAAATAAAGTAGATTAGAATAAGTACTATGTAATCAACAATGGTTGGGTTTTCTTGTCGTATTTTATCTGTTATTTGAATTGTAATCACTCTTTGGCAAACTCTTAGAAGCCTCAAGAAACCCAGAAAGAGCCGAAGATATTCCATTCAATCACCGCTAGAGGAGCATTTTAGAATGTCAACGTGTAGCTTCCCTATTGGATGAATAAGAAGGATCTCCTATATACCTATTAGCTGTCCGAAATGATGATTTACTTTCAGACAAAAGTTATAAATACATGAGATTTTTATACTATATTTGACACTGTGTTGGGAATAAGATTCCTACTTACTAGTCTTCAGTCTTCTCTCTTGCGACGTTGCCGGTTTGATCATTCAAGTAGTCTAGTAGTAGGCGGCATAGCAAGAATCTAAAGCTCTAGATATAACACTATGATTTACTCGAATTTCTTAGCTACACTTTTATTGATCAACATAAATTTTCCTGCTTTACATTTTTTTAGCTAATTAATTATGTTTAGTAAATACATGTAACTTCTTCAATCGAATTGAATGTTTATATAGAATTAATGTGAAACTGTAAAGAAACAAGAGGTGATAAATATAGAATTCAAATATACTTTACTATTATTGAGGTGTTATACTGGGCTAGACTGTTTGCAATCTTTTATGAATGAAAATGAATGGGTGGTAATAACAGTTGAGAAACCCTTTTATATATGTTGAGAATAATTACTTGTTGAACGGTGAGACTATAATTTATGGACGACCTTTGAGCGACGCTAGATTGACCTTGAGAGAGTCCACCTAACATCTAAGACCGAATGAGGGTTGTAAACCCGTTTGAGGAATTAGAATTATAATTTATAGTTGATGGTTAAGGTTAGGAATTACATGAATTTCACACCGAAATCCAAGACCTGTTATCCTAAATCTGATTGGTTCGCCATAAATTATAGTCACGCTTGTTAAGCGCTTAGGAAACAGGAATTCGCTCAAATTCTGCATACTTTTTTGTCAAGAATTCTTTAATGTAATAAAAAATATCGTATTTACTGAAGCCAGTTTTATCAATAAAGGGTTTTTGGAGATTGTTGATTTTCACGACCATTCATTTTCGGTCTTTTATATTTTATTTCATTTTATTTAAACACATAAATATTGGTACAAGGAAGCACCAGATACATATGCGCAGCACAAATCTCATTCGATTTGTCTGAGGCCTGTGATACTGTCCAGGTGCACAAACTGAAGCAGGTGGTTTTCTTAAGGGACCAAACCCGGAGCCTTTGACCTGAAGGTTTGATCCACAAGGCAGTGGAGCATTGTGAGGAGATGCAGTCCCATGGTAGCCGGTGACCGACAATTGGTTCATACGCCATTTATTCCCTCAGGATAGTGGAGCCAGCCTATGTGCACCATTGGTTTAGAATCAGGGTTTTCCAACTCCCCTAGGTGGACTTTCTGCATCCACCGACCCGGTTAAAGCGCCAGACATTCGTTTTTCGTCCTCTCAATTTCGTGAACAACACCCGTGGTGCGAGAAGGCAGTGAGTAGGACTTCCCTGTCAGAGGCTATATACGCGTGGCCATGTGAGAGCATTTCGAGTGGGAGGGTGACGCCTCTCTAATCTCGGTCGTACCAGGGCATTTGGGGGCTAACATTGATCAGTTCATGATTTCAGTGAAATGAATATTATTACTGCTAAAAATAACAACGAAATGACTGCAAACAGATCATTTAATTAAATCACGAAAATTTATCTCAGTCATGTAAGTATTGAGCTCTATAACTTGTCGAAACTCAGATTAGTCAGTCACAATCAACGTAGAGTTTGGGATAAATGTGTATTACCTCAGGTTGCCTTGCAACATTAACACAATGAGATGACGGGTGGACTGTAGTGTGGTGTTTTACTCCTATAATCACGTAATAGGAGAATCATAATGATAATAATAGTGCAAATAATAATAATAATATATGTAAACATTTATGACAGTTTATTTAGACATTTTTTAATCATAATCAAAGGTTTGGCAACATAAGGATTTCTGTTAGCTATTGATTGTGTAAAATAAATGGAGTAAACAAGTTGATACAAAGGGACTGTTAGTAATATTGTGGATTTTGGGATTGCGATATACAGTGACTCACAGAAACTGGGTGAATTCTATTTATTCATCATAAAATGTTAAACAACGCTAAATGAGGTACAAGCCTATAACAGATGAATATATTCTACTGGACACTGCAGGAACTTCAGCTACTATATTAACTACTCTTAATAATCTTATCTATAATTGAGGTATAAAATGATATGAGTTATAAATATTCAGGAGTGCATGAACTGCTCATTGTTATGTTTGTTTCGCCAATTTCTTATGACTGGTTGTCGCTAATTATTATGTTGGAATTGATTATTTTTTATGTTTGTAAAACGAGAAACCACTGGATTTCCTACGATAAAAATCATAAACATCCAGACTGTTACAAATTAAGATTTATTGACCCCAAAACATGACGATAACCCTAGTCACAAAGATACTTAATTATATATTGATTTATATACCCATTTTAATTAATGATTAGAAGGATGAAATCATATCTTTTCTGTTGAGAAGATATATTTGAAAATATTACTTAGAGAGAAGGGGACATCAACTGGAGACTGTTACTAAATTCTGATTATCACATATGATGAATGGTTGGAAATCAAATTTTAACAACAAAATTAAATAAACACTGATGATTTGCTTAGTAACTAATTATTGGCAGTTATGACATAGTCTAGCATCATGCTTTATGACAGATGAATTCAATCTTTGTTTTCTATCAGAACTTGAGTCCTCAAATATCCTTATACTTTTTTCTTCTTTCTATACCTAATCTTTTTGATCCCTACTGATATTGTTGAAACTTTTACCATTCTGGGATGATGACTCGGTAAGTTTATTATGATGTACTAATCTAGTGTGGGGTTTTGAACCGATACACATCTGTGTCAGGTTCTAAATTGGTTATGCTAGATTGATTGACTATCAGTCAATCAACCATTCTATCCGTTCGACTATTGATCTGTCAGTTTATAAGTTAGTCAGTCAATTAATTAAATAGTATGGCAGATAATTGTGAATACACTAACTTACACTTTTAATAATTTTTGATCCTGATTGAATGAATTCGTTAATCTCTTCATTTTCACAAAATAACACGTGACCTTGACATTTACTGACTTGTACATATGATCCAATACAACGATTAGGCAATGAACAATTACGAAAACGTTTATGCACACCGATACCGCATTTAACTGAACATTCTGTCCATTCAGACCATGTAGTCCATTGTAATGGCGGCGGCCTACGTTCACAACGTTGTCCAGAATAACCGTTTGAACATATACATCTTAAAAATGTAATAAATAGTAGTTTAGATAAAGAGTTTTATGCAGTTCAATTCATTTCGTAAGTGGTTGTCATTACGGACCGACAACAGTGAGAGTACCTTTTAAGGCCAGTAAACAATAGATATTTGTGTCATTCTGGTATGAGACTCCTCAACAATGAGTAAACAAGACTCATTCGATACTCAGTAGCTTGAATATGATGCACCGACGGAGAGTTAAAGTTCTTGGATTATATTTATGGCCTGATAATGGTTACTCACCAATTTCAAGGGAAATACTCATGTTTTCAGTTCATTTATTGACAGAAAGAATTAAATGCACAAGGATGAATTTCTAGGCTTGATTAGAAATCCAGTTCTATCCAGCTCTATGTACTAAATTATAATAGCGCGGAGAATGAAACGGGTGAATAAAAGGATTTGAAAGTAAATTGTTTTTCGTCTAATAATGTAACTATTTAGAACAAAATGAATGTCAAAGTGTGTTTTATAATCGCAGTGTAGTGTGTTCTACTTATATCCATATAAGTAATATATGGCGATGGTCAGGCATAGAATGTATTTTGGCAGAAGACCGATAAGGCAAGAACTGAAATGGAGCGCAATCGGTAGGAAAGTGCATGAACAATGGAATTAGATAAGATGAATTGATATTTACAGAAGGAACAGAGAAGATTGAGACAACTGGTTGTTATTTTTAACTGTTTACTGTATGGTTAACAGAATTTAGTGAGATAGTCTGTAATTTGTGCTTAGATACATTCGATTGTCCCCATTCGTGTTCTGTTCGCAACAGCAGTAGTAATAATAATAGTGAAGGTTCGATGTAATTTAGCAAAACACAAGACCGAAATATTCATTCAACCTTCCTTCTTTCTAAATACATATTATTGTTCAGTAGATATCTCGTTTAAGAAAATTAAGTGTTATAACTGGAAAACTGGCTCCTTCAGCAATTTCGTAACTGATTAACCAACAGTTATACTTGGTGACTTGTCGCTGCTATATCCTTACCAGCTCTGTTGAATCTACATTCTTACTACTTTTACTTAACAATCGAGAACCATAACAACGCGTCAATTCTAGAGAAACGGGAACCACAACGATTCTTACGACCCAAAGTGAGAACACGAAAGACTGATGAAATGAAAATTTATTGACTCGCCAAAGTCAAATATCTAAATACGTCCCAAAACCAGATCAACCGTAGAACATAATACAATTTCACACACACTTTATGATAACACATATAGGAGAAACATACATAGAGTTAATGTAAAAAACATTAAATATAAATTCACTTGATATTGTTTGCATGAATCTTCCCGTTGTTCTTTAGGACTTCAATTGATCAGTCTCTTATTGGCATATGTGCATACTGTGCGTGTTGCCTCGATATGGCCTTAATTCACAAGTATTATAAGAAAAGATGGATAGTGGCTAGCTGTGGAACCCAGGATGCGCGAGGCAATATGCACAGTATGCACATATGGCAATATGAGACTAATCAATTGCAGTCCTAAACATCAGTGGCAAGATTAAAAGAAACAATACTAAGCGAATTTAAACCTCATCCTATCGCACAAGCAAGTGACTAACAGGACCCAGTAGCTGAGTGGATAACGCGATGGCGTTTGAAGCGAAAGTTACTGGGTTCGAGTCCCAGAGTGAACATCAACACTGAGATGCAGGTACATCCAGCTGATGAGTCCCAAATAGGACGAAACGCGCGTCCTAATGCAGTAAAATGAGTTGAAGCCAACTGAATAAACATTTTTCATATAGTTGAAATCATGAGTCGATTGAAGCTAAACCACCATGGAAAACCTGGAAGCACCGGACGGCCGTTTCGTCCTATTGTGGGACTCCTCAGCAGTGCGCATCCAAGATCCCGCCTCACGAGATTCAAACCCATAAATTATCAGTATCGCATGCGAGCTCTTAACCATTGGCTCTTTGAGGTATTTCCTGAAGTTCTATTGAGAAGCAGTAACTAGTGGAGTTCAACCAGGTCTGTCGGGAGATATCAACTCACTGAAGACATTGGTGAAATGGTCGCTCAACTTCGTGGATTGGCTGAAGTTAGACGTCAACACCGTTGGATGCCAGCCGACTCAGTGGTCTAGAGGTTAAGCGTTGGCGCGCGAGACTGATAGGTCCTGGTTTGTAATCTCGCGAAGCGGGATCGTGGATGCGCACTGCCACTGAGCAGTCCCACAATAGAACGAAACGGCAGTTCAAGGTTTCCAGGTTTTCCATGGTGGATAGCTTCAATATTACAATATTAATTAAAACAAAATTGAATAATAAACATTTCAGCTTACTGAAATCCATAAGTTACTTCTATTACATCATGTTCAATAATTGAATATGGTTCTTTATCAATACAAATTCCACCATTTAAACAAATTTCATCATTTATATATTCTATACATTCATTTATATTTATACATTGTGGATTAGTTGTACTAATTGCTTTATATCCTTTGGGACAATCACATCGATAACCAAGTTTTAAATTAGTTGGATCACGATAACAAGAATATTGTCCACATAATCTTTGTGCTTCTAAACAAGGATTTCTTGGTTTCTAAATGAAAAAATTCAATATTTTGTGAGAATAATTTTCATTTAGTAGTATAAGGCATTATGAATATTGTTGATTCTGTGAGTTTTCTTTTTACTTTAATTAATGGCCTTAGCCAAACAAGCGCTGAAAATTAATTAGTACAATCTCGACCCCATCTGGAAGTGAAACCAAGAAATTGAGGTATCGTGTCAGGTGGCTGATAAATTCAGTGGTCTGAAGGTCAGGAGCTCCCTGCAAGGTATGCAGTTCGTGAGTTTAACTCCTGATGGGATTAAGATGGTGGTTGGAGGTGGTCAACAGGAAACCCTGGACTCGGGTTTCGTGCTACTGGGTACTTGTTTGCAACGTGTACTTGTAGTCTTGAGGGAACTAGTGCTCCATGACGGATTCGATCCTGTGTCACCCAGCTTCACAGTCGGAGACGTTACCACTGCGGTATTCGGGCAGCGACCGACCTCCTGTAGGACTAAGATGTAATCACAATCGATTGATCACCGGATGGTATTCAACGTCATGCGTTTCAAGTCCGTCTAAGTGCTGATCGAATGCTATCGATTACTAATACTCACTACTACTCACTCCACATTTTTCATGCTGTAGTAATCCTATTTCAAGAACAAATTATATTTGATATTTATCAATAAAAATGTTTATAAAATTAATGTAATGTAAGTCTTGACATTACTTCACATGATAATCCTTTCCATGCAGGTGGACATTTACAAATAAATTCAATATCAGGAATACTTCGTTCATTTTCTGGTAAATATTCACATTCTCCATTATTTAGACAACTGGAAATAAACATAACAAAAACAGTCGAAAGGACTTCGAAACATTGAAGGAAATCTATGCAAATGAAATATTACACAGTTTCACAACCTTTTTCAAGGTTATATACTTGATTCTGATCTTTATAAAAAACAGTTTTTCTTTCGTGAAATGACACTAATTGAAGAACCTACAAGAGTACTACCTTGTTATTTAGGAATCAAGCAATTAATCTGGAAGCACTGGACGGCCGTCTCATCCTAGTATGGGACTCCTCAGCAGTGTACACCTGTGATCCTGAAGGCAGGACTCGAACTCAAGACCTTCGGTCTTACATACGAATGCCTAACCTTTGAACCACTTAGCGGCGTGCTGGGTTATGGGTGCGCACTGGTGGGGATTCCCGTGTTTGGACGAAACGGCCGCCCTGTGTTTTCAGGTTGTTCGTGGTGGGCTAGCTTAAATCGACTCATGAATCCAACCATTAAAATTACTAAAATCTCCACAAAACTATATTCTGATAACATGTAACTGATAATAATTTACAAGATGAATAATGTATCTTAGTTGTGACAAACTTATACACAAAAAATAAGCATATAAAGCTACACAGTGATAATGAACAAGAAAAAAACGGCTTACACAGAAGAATCACAATGTTTTTTGATTGGTACACATTTCTTTAATGTATGGTTAAAAGTGTAACCATTTACACATACACATTCATAATCATAAGCATAGATTGATCCTAGTTTGCTTCGTATCTTTATTGGTATATTATTCAAAATTTCATCATTTGGTATTATCATACACAAACCATTACTGTTCATATCATCATGACAGACATTTGGTTTAGCACAAGGATTTGGACAATGTAAATTCGTATTCTAAAATCGTAGATAAATGAATATAAATAGTTTGTTGAAATAATCTGCAAAAATTAGTCGAAAATGTAAGCAATTATCGTCACAGATTAACATCACTTGTGATACCGTGATGTATGCTACTTATGTTAACAGATATAAGTAGTATGTAACACCAGTCAACAGTGAAATCCCTGTCAAAAGAGGATGGAGACGATTGAATTAAAGAAAACCGAGAAGGAAACAGAAAGGAATTGGAATAAAAATAGAATTGTAAGAATCGTGAAGAATGTAAAGGACGACGATGGATGATGGGTATATAAATTATTCAATGTATGTTTTTCCTATTTCGAGAAGACACTCTGTAATTTCACACCTGAGTTTCCGCTCGTGACAGTCCCTCTGTTTTTTTCTAGTATGAGTCTTATCAAAAGTGAACATCGATGACACTACCATAGATCGTACCCCAGGACCTTTGGTTTACTCAGGCAGTAAGTGATCTTTAGACCAATGAGTGTTTAATGATTTATAGTTATACACTGCCCGTAATCTCTGTACTAGAACGAAACGGCTTCACAGTGGTGCTTCTTTTTTCACAATATACCAACTGGCTTCAATCTGCAATGAAACCCTCCCTCTATAAATAAGAAATGATTGAAAATAGTGAAAAAGTGAAAGAAAGGATACAGTGGTGAACTGTTGCTAATAAAGTGATTTGTTTCAATTTTTCACATGATTGTATAGTGGAAAACCTGAATTACAAACTATTTTGAAACATTAGTTTAGTAACCGACTAGTTAGGTTAGATGATCTAGCTACGAATTGTACTTTCATTTTCATTCATCTTCAGAATTTTAATTTTGAAGCTGTTCAATAAAAAGCAATCACTTAAACATTGGTTCAGAGTCTCAATAATTATTGGTGTTTATATTCATTGAGTATTGTTTGTTTGAATCTTCCCATCGATGTGTTAGGACTGCAACTGGTCAGTCTCTAATTGGCCCTATGTGCATACTGTGCATATTGCCTCGATATAGTCTTAATCCACAAGCATGGTAAGCAGAAATGGATAGTGGCTAGCAGTGGAATCCAGGACGCGCGTTTGGGACTCGTCAGCTGGATGTACCTGCATCTCAGACTTGTTGATGTCCACTCTATGGCTCGAACCCATTAACTTTCGCTTCAAACAAACGAATTGTTTATAATAATGGTTTTTATTAATCGCTCTTTATTATCATATATAGATTCTAAACAGATGTAAATGAAGTTAAATCGTGGCCATCAATGAAATTCATAATGCCTATTTTGTCTTATTTTTGGGATTTCTCAACTGAACTCCGCTATTGATGCTTACAATACGACTTTTACGCAGTATAAATAAACTTAAATCCGCCTGTGGCCTCCCTGAGGTCTATTATCGGTCCCAAGCCACGATAAAGGAGGAGGGTTGGGCATGGGGTTAACGACCCCATCCTATAGAAAATTAACTCGCTAAAAAAACACTAACCAGAAAAAATTAAAACGCTAGATAAACTGATAGTCTCCTTGAAATCAGATCAAGAAACTGTTACATAAAAATAAATGACAATTGATAAACAAAAAAGAATTACTGTCCCTAAATTATATTCAGTTTATTGATTATTGTATCCCACGTTCACAGTCACATTTGACTTGATCTTGTACAAATATTATTTTCTATTTTATGGTATGATGTGGTCTGTCTATCTGGTATATAAACCGAGTATGGTTGAAGTAAATGATTCGCATAGCAGAAGCTGCAATTGGTGTTCTGGACTCAATTGGAAAGGCTGGGTGGACAAGGGACCAATAAGGATGCCAGACTGCTCATACCAGTTGAACGTCATTGATTGGCACAGTATTGAGACCAAAAATGTCGTATTTCGATTGGTGGATAATTCAAGTGATAAGAAGGCAAACATAAAATCATAACGAATTGGCAAAGGCCTTCTTTTATAAAGTCATAACGATAACGCTGTGATATTTCAAAAAACCAGCTAAGAATAGTACATATATTTATCATTATTACTGTGTCAATTATGAATGTTGAAACATATCAAAGCATAATTTGATTAGAACACAAAATGTATACAACTTATCAAGTATCACTTGATAATGACAAATTTCTCATGCACAGACATATCATGTTCCTGTACTCACAATTTAGGTGTAGACTACCTGGTTGGGATCTGCGAGATGATAGCAATCGATGGTTAGAGACCTTGAATGATCTGGCTCAAAATCATTGGCAATGGCGAAGGTGCATCCAATGTTTATGTTCTCCCAAATTCTAATCTTCTGAATTCTTCATGTCCCTTTCTTCTTTTCTCTTTCCAAATTTATTTCACTGTATTATACTCCTTCAATAACATCTTCAAACCTTAATGCTTCCGATTAATGCTTATACTCTTACTACTTCTACCACTATGGGATTTGAATTGACATCTGCATCTCTGTGCTAATGTGATATGGTAACTCGAACTGATGTACGCACGTACGAAGTTCTACGTTGTGACTGACTGACTGACTCACTCACTCACAAAGTTAAACGTAAGTGCAAAACTGTAAATGAAGTACATTATTGAAGTAAATCAATGATGAATCTACTTAAGATCTTAGCTAATATGTTCTAATGTAAGTCAGAATGGCGGCCGAATATATATATATATATACCTATGATTTTTGTATGCAGTAGGTCTCAATATAAACAATGGGAAAAGCAAGACCCTCCGATACAATACAGCATGCACTAATCGAATCACACTTGACAGAGAAGCTTTTGAGGATGTGAAAATCTTTACATATCTAGGCAGCATCATTGATGAACATGGTGAACCTGATGCAGGTGTGAGGGCGAGGATCGGCAAAACAAGAGCAGCATATTTACAACTGAAAAACATCTGGAACTCAAAAAAAATTACCAACCAACACCAAGGTTAGAATTTTCAAAACAAATGTCAAGGCAGTTCTACTGTATGGGACGGAGAGGTAGACAACTACGAAAGTCATCATCCAGAAGATACAATTGTTTATTAACAGTTGTCTACGCAAGATACTTCGGATCCGATGGCCAGACACTATCAGCAACATCCTACTGTGGGAGGGAACAAACTAGATTTCATTGGAAGAATAAATCAGGAACAAGATCTGCAAGTGGATTGGGTACACTTTGAGGAAACCATCCAACTGTGTCACAAGACAAGCCCTCACATGGAATCCTGAAGGTCAACGGAGAAGAGAAAGACCAAAGAACACATTACGCCGAGAAATGGAGACAGACATGAAAAGAATGAACAAAAGTTGGATAGAACTAGAAAGGAAGGCCCAGGACAGAGTGAGTTGGAGAATGTTGATCAGCGGCTAATGCTCCATTGGGAGTAACAGGGGTATGTAAGTAAGTAAGTAAGTAAGTAAGTAATGATTTGTGTATATTACAATTTGGCTTGATGACTGAACTTCTTTATACACCTTACTTAACTTGTACCATAGAATGTAACATAAACAAATAATAAATATCGCAAAAATTGATCACACCAAACTTACATGTTTTCGTAAACATTGACATATATTAATTAGAAATGAAAGTATATTTAAATATCCACCATCATAGTAATTCCCAGTATTAGTAAATTGATTTCTTATTGAAATAGAATATGTTTTCTCATAATCTTCTTGTGTAAATTCATAGATGATATCAATTAGACTTTTATGAGTTGCTTCTGGTACACAAATTGTTCTAATATACCAAAACATTTATATATAAAAATAAGAGGTCAACTAGACTATAGATACGGGGGGGTAAGAGTAGACAAGGATAATAATAATAATATTTATATATAGTTGAAATCATGAGTCAATTGAAGTTAGACAACTATGGAAAACCTGGAAGCAATGGATGGCCGTTTTATTCTATTGTGAGACTCCTCAGTAATGCGCATCCACCCCTTCTGATAATAATCATATGCTCACTAATAGATGGTTTCAACAGGTATTTCCTGGAGTTCTAGTGAGAAGCAGTGACCAGTGGAGTTCAACTAGATCTGTTGTGAGATATCAACTTATTGAAGACAATGGTGCACGGTTGCCTAATTTAGTGAGTCGGTTGTAGTTAAATATTAACACTGTTAGATGCCGACTCAGTTGTCTAGAGGTTAAGCACTCACATGTGGGACTGATAGGTCATGGGTTCGAATCTCCCAGAATCGTGGTCACGCCCTGCCACTGAACAATCGTACAATAAGACGAAACAGTCATCCAGTTCTTTAAGGTTTTCCATGGTTGTTTACCTTTAATTGATTCATGATTTCAACTATATATAAAAATTACTAAAATCTCTACAAAAACCTCTTTTCTGATTTTCAACAGTAATAAACTTACATTAATATATCTGGTATCCAATATTCTTCTTTAATATATAATGGTAATTCATAATTTGCCATATTTAAATAATGCCAACTTTTTTCATTTGACCAATCATTTATTAACCAATCAGAAAATTTTAATATTTTTATATTTTTAATATAAATTGGTAAATTAAATAATTTTCTTAATTTAAATGATAATGATGATGTTTTCGGTATATTTATATATAAATATTTAGATAAATAAATTTCATTAAAACATAATAAAATAATAAAAAATTGAATGATGAATTGTTGTTTTAATCTTTTAGGATAATTTGTTATTGTTGTTGTTGTTGCCATAGTTTCTATGAATTTAACACACACATACGCACTTACACGCACACACATGCACGCACACACGCACACATGTGGTGAATTCCAGTAAAAGAGCTTAGTCAAAATATAATAATACACAAAGTTACCAATAATATACCAAAAAGGATTAACACTACAAACCTAAGCGTATGCCTATGAGTAATGCAAAAGGTATATTGAGTAACAAAATGGTAACAGTTGTTATGAAATGAATGTTATTTGTAAGCTGCTCTCTGAGATAACCACAAATAAGTTCTTTTGTTTAGCAAAGGTTCCTCTGTACGTGATGACATCAAAAGTAAAATGAAGAAGATTAAATCCGCTTGTATTTTTCTAATAATGATCCGGGTCAAAGCTCCAACGTAGTATGGGAAGGCCTCAAAGGATGTTATAATACTATTATAATCTTCAATCAAAGACCGTGGCCATTAAACCAGATGAACAGATGGCGGAGACAACGTTCTTATTTCAAAAATCGCGGTAGTGAAATAGTACTATTATATGTCACCCAACAAAAAATATTCGTTTCTTTATCATGGATACAGAGAAACAATAGATAATGGATATAAATGTGGTTACATATAAAGTGTGACAAATAGGAAAGAAAATATGTGATCTTTATTTTGTTGTTACAAAACAATCACTGAATATAAACGTCACAATACACACATGCATACACACACATATATAAAATTGTATATATATTTGAATGGGATAATTTGAAGGTCAGTTGAAGGTCAATCGATTTAAAAAATCGATTTTTCTTTTCCATAAGATATTCAAAGATCAATAATATTTATTGATTTGGATTATATTGTAATGTCGGTTGATATGTTATCTCATATATACCCTTATTCTAGTTTCTGAACAAATCAATTTACCTATCCATCATGAGTCATGTTTTGACCTTGTTAATTATTCATTTATTAACCTTGACTATTTTTTTATATGAGCGTAGTTGTGTGTACACTTTTTATCTTATTCATCACATGACTGTAACTTATCCTTATCTTCATAGTTGAAATCATGAGTCAATTGAAGTTAGACCACTATGGAAAATCTTGTTGGTCCTGGGTTTGAATCTTGCGAGTGTGGGATCGTGGATGCGCACTGCCACTGAGGAGTCCTATAATAGGACGAAACAGCCGTCCAGTGCTTCCAGGTTTTCTATGGTAGTCTAGCTTCAATTGACTCATGATTTCAACTATGAAAATACTAAAATTTCCACTAAAACCCCTTCTGATTTATTCTTATCTGACTATAAATATTGATTAACGCTTGATGAAAGTGAGCTGGCTTACCCGCTATCTCCAATGCGTGTCACTTTTGTTTCGCTCGCTGATAGTTGCTCATGTGCTTACAACTTACTGGCTTCAGTCATTTGTTCATAATATTGTAGGTGTCGCTTCTCTTTGCCTTTTGATTTTATGAATCGTTAAGATTTGTATTATAAGTGTTATCGAGGTGAACGATTAACGAAGCATGGCACTACAACATATTTTATTCATAGTTTTTATTACATTTAATAAATATACGTATGTATAATAGTTTGAGAGAGAAAAAACCAGATTCCAGTGGAGGAAGAAATCAGGAAGAAGCGCTGGAAGTGGATTGGGCACACTTTGAGGAAATCATCCAACTGTGTCACAAGACAAGCCCTCACATGGAATCGTGAAGGTCAACGGAGAAGAGAAAGACCAAAGAACACATTACGCCGAGAAATAGAAACAGACATGAAAAGAATGAACAAAAGTTGGATAGAACTAGAAAGGAAGGCCCAGGACAGAATGGGTTGGAGAATGCTGGTTGGCGGCCTGTGATCCATTGAGGGTAACAGGCATAAGTAAGTGAGTAAGTATGTATGTACAGAAGTTAATGTCATTAGTCCACTCTTTTATTGAGTTCGTTTTTATGAAGTGTGTAGTATGTACTATTTAATAGCTATAACTAGATTACAGACGTAATTCACTTAGTATTGTTTGCTTGTATCTTTTCATTGTTGTTTAGGATTGCAATTGATTGCTGATCGCCTCGATATTGCCTCACAGGATGTACATATGTCAATAAGAAACTGATCAATTGCAGTCCTAAAAAATAATATCAAGATACAAGTAAACAATACCAAGTGAATTTAAACTTCACCTCATTGCACAAGTAGGTGGCTATCAGGACTCAGTGGTTAAATGAATAACGTGTTGGCGTTTGATGCGAATGGTACTGGGTTTAAATCTCAAAGTGAACATCAACTCTGGGATGCATGTACATCCATGTTGGGATGATCTTGCAATTTTCTCGCAATCGACATGACAAGCTCATGAAACATCAAGGAGCATTTCAACCAATCAGCGTTTGATTAGAAGTTGTGTTACTAAAATAACGAAAATGAAAAGTCACATGTAGAGATTCTGATTGGCTGATTAATACACTGCTACTATGTTTAGCAGTGTTCTGGAATTTTCAATAAAGCCCAAGGACTCTTAAATTACTATAAAATCCCCATATTTTCTGTACATAAATGAACCTTGCAGTAAAATGTTTCTCTCATACTCGTGTCTCCTCTCTGGTGTTCAAGTCGCTTAGTAGTTCTAGCCTGTGGGTTACCAGAATAGCTTAGGAAACGAATATAGCGTTAAATCTACAAGACGTATCAATCCACCTGACAACTCCCAACTAGTATTAAACTCGCCTCCTGGATTCCACTGCTAACCACCATCTATCCTTCTTTATATAGCCTGGAGATGTATTTTATCATTTTTACGAATGATATTTCGTTTGTTGGAACTAATGATTTATCCATTTAGCCTATACTTTGATTTTGATATTTCTACTTACTTTTATCTCTTAATTTCCCTGTGTTACGTTTTGAAACTTCGTCCACATTAAACCATTTGTCTGTTTTTTAAGCTTATTATGAAGTTCTTGTATTCCAACTTCGTTGCTTAATAGTAATTAGAATTGACTATTTTTTCTTATTTTTTTATTGGTTAAACTAATTATTCGCACATTGACTGTCATTTTCTTCTTTAACATATATTTTGTCTGAAGAGTCATTTTGAATGTGTCGTTCACGGGCTTGACTGCTTTCCGACTAGATTCGAGTACAATCGTGTCAGATGTAAGGTGGTCACTCACCAAAGACAATGGAAGATAGTCGCACAACATCGTGGTCGAAGCCAAACATTAGCACCGTTGGATACCACTCAGTGGTCTAGAAATTAAACGTCAGTGTGGAATATGATGTCCTGAGGTCAAGTCTCGTGTCCGCGTTCGTGTATGTGCACCGCTGAGGAGTCCCATAACAGGACAAAACGGTCAAGCACACGACTGATCCACGATCAATCATCTCCACAATACTATACTGATAAGTTGTTATTGTTGGGTTTATCATGTTGTGTAAGTTTAATTAAAGCTAATCATTGTTTACTATAGATCCATTTATTATCTATACATTTAATAAATAATATTTCCAAGATTCTAAGAAATTTCTTTCAATTTATCGATCTGAGGTGTATTATTCTAGTTAGCTTAACAACAGTTATCTTATTTGTTTCCTTTGATTACAGTTAATTAATCAATCCATAATCAATCGTTTTTCATATGAATGTCTAGCCTTACCTATGGAGGCTTTGCAGGCAATCCTAGTATTACAGTAAGTAGATGAGCACTGTTCAGAGCTTGTAAGAATAAACATACTCCAAAGCTTTTACCTGTGTCTAAGAAGCTGCTTGACCTGTTTACTTATCCATGGTGGGCAGTTATTGGATCAATGCGGTAGTAAGCGTTGCACAAACGGGAGCGTAGTAGTTTTAAATATTGACCATGCTTCTTCATATTCATGCGGCAGTACATACTGACCAGTCTGTTGCTGAAGCAAACTCCAGTCTGGTTCTTATGTTTACTCTATATATATGTGTACGGGATTAAAATCGACCGTATATTAAGTTGCAAGCCCTAAAAATGGATGACAACACAGCATGATCGTTATTCGCTAACAGTGGAAGGACATTTAGTTGGGGAATATCCTTGGCCACATTGGAAATATGTGACAGTACACACTTGACTAATGATTTAGGTCGATGTCACGAGGAAGCCTGGACTTGCACATCATTGAAGAAACTAGTTTCTAACCTTTTGAAAACTCGAAAGCAATAATCTGCTATCCCTCCACTTGCATAAAGTGTGCACGCTGTCTAAAAGCATCTGAACTACCCTCATCTTAGTCGTAAAAATTCATGAAACGACTTCTGGAAATCGCCCTAGCTAAGAGTCAGGGTACTGCAGAAGCCAATATCTTAAACTCTGTTTTAGTAAAGATAATCCCTCTATGATTGCCACAAAGGGATCTCTATCCGGTTGACAACACAATATTTCATAGTCCTAGAATAAGACGTTTGCCTTTCTATCTGACATATGGTTTGAACATTGAAAGCTTTAGCATCTTGTAACGACCAAAATACCAATATTCGGTTTAAATACAGAACTAACGAAACAAAGTTTGTGCAGTTAGGCCGATCTACGTTCTTCTGTATAGCGTGCAATGTGTCTTTGGGTGGCTCGTATTAAACTAAACAAAAACACAAACTCCGTGTTCAATCTCAACAGTTCTAGTTAAAGAAAGAAAACAAATTAAATCAAATGTACAAAATGTCTCAAACGGTAAGCCTATGCTATACAGTTAAAGGTTCTTCTAACACAAAATAACGTGCTGAAAGGTAAAACGAATAGTGATCAAAAATATTCCCAACAAGATTGGATCAGATGTCTATTTTTAAAGACTTGAGTAACCTCTCCAAACAGAAAGTTGAAGAATGACAAATATACACTGCATCACACCGTGATTTTGAGTTTAGTCAAACACCATCTTATTGTCAGTGGTTCGGCAACATGGAACAATAAAATCGAGTAATCAGAAGTGATTCCTTTTTGGTGACTTACTTTTATGACGAGGACGCAATTTGTATAATGGAAACAATTGTTATTATAGCCAATTGTACCAGTGATTGTTTTACTGTACCTGTTTGTTTAAGTGAATAAAAACACACTTTCTTCTGTTGCCTGTGATCCTTCACGAACTCGCATACTCTCGGTAGTCCCGCTTGTAAACTTTAGCACGATATTCTTTCGATACCATTAGATCTCCAACAAATACATCTTATTGCAACTTTTAACAGCCTTCTGGTTTTTGGCTTGCGGAGAGGTACAACCTAATATCTGGCACGTAATCTTCCTGTAGTGGTGATCACAGTCAATCGCGACTCCACGCCAATTACATCTGGTGACCCAAAATTACGGACACGTTTCAACTTCTGGAAAACTTCCAAATAAGACTTCCAATAAGATCTGCAAGGGCAGGTACATGCCATTTTTACAGGCATGATCTATAAGTTACAACATTTAATGGTTCACAGTATGCATCCCAAGCAGTGTTGTTTAGTAAGTATAATCTATAAAAGTGAATATTGGTTCATTCGTTCAGATATACTGTATTTTCTTCAAAATATTTTCCAAAGGGGCATCGCGTCCACGTTACACACTAAATACAATCTCAATAAAATTGTGTTATGATTTTGGTCGTGCTAATTATTTATGCAATTCAACCTTTTAAATTGACAGTTGTTATAAAGTAGACTTGTGGAGCGCTTGGTGCGAACTATGGCCTTAGGAAAGCGCATACGTTGAGTTTGTTCTAGACGTCAGAAGTTCCCTAACTTTGCCCTCGGAGCAAGATTCTGAAGAGAGAAAAGAAAAGAAGAAAGAAACCGAGGAGCAGCAAGGCATTTGGATATGAACGATAAACAATGCTTAACATTTAGTAGTGGAACAGACGGAGGTATGATAAATTATTAGATTAAGTTCATACTATCTGTTGTTGCTAGAGTTAAATGTGGTCAGGGGATCCAGATGAGAGAATGCAGTAATAAAGATCAATGAGTTGTGCCATTTATCAAGGTGGAGTAATTCCAAATGAAGGAAGGGAAGTCAAGGTCGGAATAAGGAAGGCGGCTTATTAGAACAGAGAATGCAAATGCAGAGTAAAGCGTTAAGAAAACTAACAACTATATCCTTTATTGTCTGTTTTCTTTTCCATCCGATGCCTGTCACACAGTTTCAATGTAAAAGTCCGAGTCGCCATGCTATAGGTTGTCTTATTAGAATAGCTAATCCGGCATAAAACTAGAAATATGAGTCTGAATGGTGAGCGTAGGAGAACAACCTCAATATCACAGATTGATTGGCTTGTTCTCATCCATAAAGAGCTTGATACAAACAAAATGTTCTGCCCTACAAACACAGGTGGATTGAAGTCATCGCCCTCACCATCAATGCTTTCTGGTCAGTAAATCCACCTTCCCTCCTTTTGTGATGTTAGGCTCATTTAAGCTTATTTTTTGGATATATATCATACCTCACATAATGCTCTGTGTTCCACATCCTGTTGGAAAACACTATTTCTGTAAGTACCATTTTACAAGCTTATCAGACAGTTGCAAATTATGGACTGTGGGTAAGGCATCGATGCAATGCTTTCATTGACTATAGTGTGAAGTATAAGTTGCCAATCAGAGTATAGGCATCATGAAGGGTATAATGTAGGATAGTTGCTTACCAAAGTAGGCGGAAAAGTGTAGATTCATAATAGTTACAGATAAGGTAAGATAATGAGTGATGAAATAATATTAATGTCATGGCAACATAGTGTACAGAAGAATAAAAAGCTGATAAAGAATAGACGAGAAGGAACTCACACCAACTTCGTGTTGATGATCTTTTGTCCTATCCTAACCGGTTGATGGGTAACAGGTTCTATAGATGTATGACCACTGGTGGTGGACAGTCTATTGTGCGGTTCTTTTGACATTTTAGGGTAGTGGTGAACGTCTCTAAGCGACCGAGTATTGATACGTTCGATGAATTGCCAGGTCACGCTCCCGTAAAGCCGCAACAACTCGTCCTAAGCAGGCAACTTCCAAGCCACGCCAAAAAGCTGTTTCGGAAGCGAGTTCTGGTTGGTGCTGGTTTCACCGCACCCTCCGGTCCGGTGCCCGCCGTTGTCGGGTTCCCTGCTCATACAGGGCGAAAAATTCCCGAGCCGGCGATTAAATGGGTCCATACTCACCGGCCCTTCACCTCAGGTTGGCCGTTTAATTTACGAGCATGATTATTGCACTAATGCTAGGTATCTAGTGGATACAGGTGCTCAAGTTTCTGTCGTACCTATTTGTAACAGTAAGTCTTAAGCCACGGTGCTTTCATTGCGTGTTGCGAATGGCTCAGTCATTCCTACCTATGGTACAAAACTGCTCACGCCCAACCTCAGCAGACGACGACAGTATCTGTGGGCCTTCATCATTGCCGATGTTCCCACAGCCATACTCGGTATCGATTTCCTACAGCAGTCGATTCACTTGGGCTGCAGCCAATCGACACTTCGTCGAACAGCGAATTCATGGGCTTTAAAGCTCACACAAACGCGCACTGAATCACGGGTGTACTTCATCCGCGTGACGATGTATTCCATGCTTTATTTCATAAATTCCACAAATTAACTAAACCTCTCGGGGAGATCCCAACGCTGACCAATCGTGTGATACACCTCATAGTCACTGCGGCCCCCCAGTTACGGGAAAACCTCGCCGACTGGCATCGGACAAATTGTTTCGCCAAATTTGAGTTTGATAATTTACTAGATACCGGTATTATTCCTCCTTCACGCAGTTCCTGGGCCTCATCTCTCCACATGATACGCGAAAAGGATGGGGTCAGTTGGAGATCATGTGGCGACTACAGAGCATTAAACGTAGTTACATGTTTTAATAGCTATCCCATCCTCCACATACATTACATCACGGCATCACTCAAGGGCACGACCAACTTTTCTAGGATGAATCTGGTACGAGCATATCAGCGGACCCCAGTCGCTCTTGAAGACATCGAGAAAACGGCTATCACAACTCCTTTCTGTCTGCTTAAGTTCGTAAGAATGCCATTTGGATTACGGAATACTGCTCAAACTTTCCAAATGTTTATCGATAGGATAGTACGAGACCTAGATTTTGTTCACGTCTATACTGATGACCCGCAAATCACATCATCAAATGTAGATGAACATTATCAGCACCTAACACTACTATTCCAGAGCCTTTCTGATAATGGAATAATAGTTAGCCCGGACAAGTGTGAATATGGGAAACGGGCAATAGAACTCCTAGGTCATATTATTAAGCAGGAAGGTATTCTACCTTGTGAGGACAAGGCACGTGCAATAATGGAGTACATTGTCATGTCCACACTCAAGGAGCTGAAGGCATTTCTCGGTTTGGTCAACTTCTACTAACGCTTCATGCCGCACGCAGCAGAACGGTTGCGACCATTAACCGGTTTACTTCGTGTTAATCCACGCAAACTGGAATTGAACGATGCCGCGCATACTACATTTTCAGAGATCAAAACGGCCCTAGCTCAAACGACACTTCTTGCTCATCCTGACCCATCAGCCACGCTTAGTATAGCGGTTGATGCACCGGATTTCGCCATAGGAACCGTTATGCAATAGAATAACTCCGGGAGTTGGCAACCGTTCGAATTTTCTCACTATGCTCCACTCACATGGAGACGAGATATAGCGCTTTTGGTTGCGATCTGCTAGCAGCCTACTGAGCCACCAACCATTTCCGGCACGCAGCAGAAGGTTGCAGTTTCATCCTATTCGCTGTCCATAAGCCCTCAACGTATGTTCTGCACACCAAGTCTGACCGTTACTTACCGAGAGAGTGCAGACATTTGGACGGTATCTCTCAGTTCACGACAGACCTTCGTCACGTCAAAGGCAAGCCGAACTATGTTGCCGATGCTCTGCCACGTATCCTGGTGAGTGCAGTTACTTTACCGGTGCTTGATCTCCCTGCTATGGCCGTCGCCCATGCGATTGATCCCTCCTGTACAGAAGCAAAACATTCCACGTCCCTTCAGTACCTGGAAGTACCCCTAGCTGCTAGCTCATGTACTATCCTATGCGATGCTTCTACGGGTCTCCCTCTACCCATCGTACCCTCTGCTTACCGTTGTTTTGTCTTTGATGCCCTTCATGATCTATCTCACCCAAGTATCACGGCCGCACTACACCTCATCGCTGCACGATACGTCTGGCCATCCATGAATAAAGATGTCCGCATGTGGGTAAAGCAATACTTACAATGTCAACGATCAAAAGTGCACAGGCACGTAGCCACCCCCATTGGCACCTTTGCTACACCTGATGCTCGCTTCGATCACGTTCATACAGGCACTGTAGGACCATTGCTACCATCGCACGGGTATGATCACATACTCACATGAATCGATCGTTTGACAAGATGGCCCAAAGCTATTCCCATCACGTCTATTACGGCGGAGACAGTTGCTCATCGCTACGTAGAACGATGGATAGCTCTGTACGGATATCCCTCGACTGTCTTGACTGATCGAGGACAACAATTTGAGTCCGAATTATTCTCCTCTCTGACCCAGCTGATTGGTACGGAACGCATATGCACTACCGCCTACCACCCAGTATCAGATGGTTTAGTTGAACGGTTTCATCGCCAACTTAGAAGTGCTCTTTGAGCACACAAAAGCCACAATTGTTACGAAACCTTACCGCTCGTCCTCTTAGCTATCAGAACGAGCTTAAAGGCAAATGTTCTATGTTCCGCCGCCGAATTTGTATACTGCACGATATTGCGTCTGCCTGGGGATTTTCTCACTCCATGGACCAGTAACAACTTTGGTAAATCAGACTACGTCCAACGATCGTCTGAATATATGCCAACGCTGCCTCCGGTATCAACTCGTATACAACATCGACAGGTCGCTCTCCCTTGAGAGTTATCTACCTGTTCACATGTTTTAATATGAGTAGATTCGGTACGCAAACCTTTGCAACAGCCTTACGAAGGACCTTTTCAAGTGATTTCCTGTCACGAAAAGACCTGCACCATCTGCGGACGAGACTTCAGTCTCACGTTCAGATCAGCAGATCACGCCGCCCTTGACTTCATATCAGATATCACTCTCGCGGTGTACAAAAGAGACTACCGTCTCACGTTCCGATTGCCGAGTACGCCTGACCGTACCCTTTCACGGCTAACCTCTCAATCCATAGCGGATACGGATACCACATGAATGCTACACTTTTCTTTGTTAATTTGTCCTGAGCCCACGCCTCCGACAATCGCCCTGTTGATAACGTCGACTTCAGTCAAACTTGGTGAAAGCTGGCCTGATCAACAACGCCCTTGTCAACTCACTCAACCAAAGTTTCTGGCTCTGAATACGTCTGGCATACATTTGGTCCAGTACTTGGTTATTATGGTCGCTTCTGGTTTCTTGGCTAAATGTGGTTCCGTCCTACGTCTGCAGCGATTTCTGGTCCGAAATCCTACACATGCGATCCTCATATTCTGGATACCAACCACTCTCTTGTGGCACACTCTCACAGAACTGAAAAATATCTTTTCCCCCAATTGTCGCAAATCACATATTAAAATCCCAGAATAAGTCCTATGAAAGAGATTTAAAAACCAGAACTGTCAAGCTTTGTCGTTTCCTGTAACCTCTTTAAAGCTTAAGATAGCCTGGTCCTTGTACTCTTCTAGATTGTTTTGAATGCTCAGGTATGGTCCAATTTGTGTATTATGTATAGAAGTTCTAGAGCCTATTTTAGTCTTTTTCTAGTAGGCTTTCAAAGTGTGTAGTCTTCCCTTTAATGAATCGGTTGAAGGTGCAGACACTACTGCTTCTGGTATCGGCTTCCAAGAATTTATGACTAGGTGTGAGAACTTGTATCTTATGGGTATTTTGTTTGTTTCTAGTTTTTCTGTTCGCCCGCTATGTCCTCTGATTTGTCCCGATCTGGTAAGAGGAAAATGAGAGGACGTATCCGGTAAAAAATTATTTATTAGCTTTCTATACGTTAAGATCAAATCACCTTTCAACATGCTGCAAGACAGGGTAAAGATGTCTGGCTTTTAAAGCCGCTCATTGTGTGCTAAACCTTTGAGTGCTGGCATTCCACGGTTAGCCGCCATCTGTACTTCTTCCAGAATATCTGAGTCAACTATTCAACGGGAGCCCACAGCCCAGACGCAGTTTTCAAGCTTAGTTCTCACTAAGGTTGTGTATAATGTGATGAGTATGGTAGCATCTAACTTGGTGAATGTTCGTCTTAAAGCCCATAGGGTTCTAAACCCCTCACCTGCAATCTCGAGGCAGCAGGCCGTGGTCTCAAGATCATGACTCACTGTCGCCTCAAGATCCTTGTGAGACTAAACCACGGGTACAGGAACTCCCCCTATGCTGTAATTATTTGTTTTGTATCCCTAAAGTGCACGTAGACTTTTTGTCGCGTTGATAGGCATCAGCTACTCTTTAGACAAACTAACCAAAATATTTAAGTCTGTCTGAAGTGCGCATGCATCTGCATCTGCCGTTATTTCTCCTCAGATTTAAACATCATCAGAGTATAGTAGCATTGGAGACTCAACTAAACTTGGGAGTTTGTTTACATACAGTATAAAAAGTAGAGAACCTAGGACAGAACCTTGAGGTGCTCCACTAATTACTGGTCATCAGGTGAAGCACTTGGACTTTATTCTCACTTTCTGTCTACGGCCTACTAAGAAATACTTAAACCATTTTGGTAGAGGTCTGGTAATGTCTAGATTTTCCAGCTTTCAGTAGTCTATTTTTCTGCACCTCATTAATTGCAGTGATTTTCTACTATCTAGAGCCTCTGTCCATCGCTCGTTCGCCGTGAGGAGATGTTTCGTGCAAGGTAACCGTTTTCTGAAACCATATTGTTCGCTGTTTAACAAGATGTTCGTCTCCACAACAATCATTATGGTCTTTTTGATCATTATTCAAGTGACATATTGAATATCATAGACGATAGAGAAGGAATATATTGTGTAATTTGTCTCAAAATTTTAGTGTAGTTCACCCAGTTCCGTTGATTTTCAGTGAGTTTTTGAGCAAAAGGTTTATTTCTCCTGCAGAAGCAATGTCAACTTTTAAGAGGTTGTCTGTCTGAGTAACTTCAGAACCCACTATTTGTCCTACTCTATAAAGCTTATAGCTACTTACTCCTGCTAATATTTCTGGAAGTAGCTTAATAAAGATTTAACGTGGATTAGGTCGTGTTCAAATCTAGCTGTTGGATGATTTTCGGAAGATTTACTCAACTTATGGAAAATGACTGACCTATCAGCGAGGTCCGTCTTAACAAGCTGCAGAGCTTTTTTTCCTAAAATCTCATCGCCGCGGGCCGATCTGGCGTCAGAGGCGATGCTTTCACCTTTTCATTGACTTTCCTTCTCTGAGTGTAATTGTAAGCAAGTCACTGACTATATTTTGTCTCTTGATCATGTCATCTATACCGCCAATGCTTTCCTCTCATGTTTTACGTTATTTATTAATCCGAGGCTGAAACCATTGATTCTCATAGCTTGGTGCTGCCGATAATTTGTTTCTTATCGGCATGCTGTCTTCTTTTTCTTGAAACCACGCCTACATCTGTGTGTTTGTTAGCCGACATGTTATCTGGACCAAGCTTGTTGGTTTCATTCAAATCCAAGGCTGAACTTATGGTAACGATCGCTATTTGCTCGAATGCTGGGAGCTGTTTGTCTACTGATGGTTATTTATCTGAGGGCATCTTTCTAGCTATGTTCAGCAGCTGAGTCACCTCAAGAATCAGCAGAGACTTTGTAGAGCAACACAATTTAAACATTCAAAGTGATTTTGGCTTTCGGCACATTTTATATGCAGCTAGTGTGGGTCCCATGCATACGTTATGATAAAATTTGTTGCAGTTGTCACATTTCGCTTGAGAACAATCTTTCTTAAACGAATTCAAAGGAAAGTGACAAAACAAGTAATTGGACTATGAAACAAATAATAACCAGCTTCCCTCTTCGGTTCAACGGATTAGAAGACTCTTACTGTTGTATCATATTGTCTATAATTTTCTTGTTCCTTAAAGAGGACGAATATTATTCAATAATACACTGCACCCAAATGGACAAAGATGTCACATACAATCAGAATAGACAACGCCTTTACTCATAACACTCTTAAGATCGAAGGATACCAACCCCACGAAGTCGGGAGTCATCAATGAAGAAGTTCGAAGATATATTTGGAAAGCTGCCAATATATTGAGAAGCGTTTGTTCTAAACGGGTTATGCAATAAATGCATAGCATGATGTACCTACTCGTAATTTAGTGTATATACGTGACCAAGCGCCCTCATCCAGGGTGTGTCTAGTTGAACTGATGGGGTCAGAGTCAGCGTTAAAGACTAATTGAACTATTTTTATTGTAGATTTATTTACCGCTATACGGACACTTATTTCGGAATATTACATGAAAATATTCATGAAAATACGTTTCAATGTTTTAAGTTTCAAAATCTGTAAGTTCTGGAACTCGCCACCGAAAATGGCAAGGATTTAACTTTTGATAAACTATGCAAAAATAAGTTTTCACGTTTGTGTTAGTCGGAAGGTAGTGAAAATGACTGAAGGTGTTACTCCCTTACCACTAACATGGAACTATGATCTTAAACTATTGTACCTTGGAAGTGTGTTTGAACGTGTTCATGTTCAAGGTAATCTTGCTCTAAGTCATTGTTCGTGGCGTGGTAAGTCTTGTCATTGACTCAGTAATTCCATTCTTAGATGCGTGATAAGTGGCGTAAAAAGAGAATGAGGAGATTGAAGCGTAAACGAAGGAAAATGAGGGAAAGGAGCAAGTGAAGTAATCGTTGTGAAGCTCTTGTACCTTTGTGGGAAATCAAATAAATTCTTTCCACAATGATGTGTTCTTTTTATTTTAATGTGGGCATTAATCATGTCATTGGATGAGTGTTTATTAGCTAGACAACTACGATTTGATTATGACGTCTGTAGGAAAGTCACATCCTGTCATTTGTTCTGTAGGCTAGTGAACCGAACGACGTTGAATTTGTGGATGGAGATGTCGATTGGATTGAAGATGAGAATCAATCTGTAAACAACTCGGATGACGATTCGACCAACGGTGAGTGGCTTTTCAGTCGTCCTATTAGCTCAGTGCTACGAGTAATGTGTTGTGTTCCCTTGCTTAGATATCAGGCATGTACGCTCTAGGATAGTTTCTAATATATAGTTGCATATTGAGCAGGAGTAGCCGGTTGAAAGCCATCCTATGAGTTGCTTGTCGTGACGCATTGCGATTGGATTCCGGTACTCGGTTTTCGCATACTCTGTGGAAGCAAATACTGTGGTATAATATTTTCCCTAACTTTCTCGTCACTTTGACGAGGGCGAGTTTGAGAACGAAAATGTCCGGATGTGAGTTACTAGTCGACTTGAGAGCTTGTGGGTGGTAGATAAAAACGTAACGTTCGATCTGACTACACGTTTGCGCTCCCGAACTGACAAAGTGCTGCTCTGGTTGGCTTGCAATATTACCTGCGCGGGCGCAACGTTGCCTCGCGTCGAGCCTTCCCGAGGTGATGTCTAGGTCTTACGGCGCACGTCCAATTCGTAACTAGTTCCTTGTCCAGAAATCTAACCGTGTGATGAGTACTGACCGTTGGCTTCTTAGATCGATGGCTCTTGAAACAATTTACAAACGTCAACCCAACTTCATCCATGCTAGGCACATCGATATGGCTGCGGCGATTGTCACATGACAAAAGGTAATTTTCGGTAATTTAGATAGGCTCAAGCGAGTTCGACTTCATGTAGAGCTCCATTCATACTTTTAGGTCGATATTCTTATAAATGTATTTCCAAGGTCTATAACTGGATTTGGTTAGCCCGTGCAAACTGGGATTTCGGATGTAAACAGGTAATCCTAGCAAAATATTCCTGGTAATAGGGCATGAATAGTTAGGTTGGTGTGAGCTAGCCGCATGTAACTTTGAAGGTCTTTAAACTCAGTTGTTCACAACGTCTTGTTTAGTGTTAGTAAGCTTTCGATTCTATAGGGTTGTCTTACAATGAATAAATACTAGTGCCACTCATGTATACATGGAAGCAGGTCACAAAAAATATTACGCTTTTCGACTGGTGTTGGTTTACATAAGATTGAGCTGGTTTAGTCGGTGGCCATGTGTCAGAAAGCCACAATAGATGTATGTTAACCTCAGACGGACCGTCTTTATGACGTCATTGTCAGAAACAATTTAGCGCATCGATTCCCCAAATAGAAGTTGGGTCTTGTTAAGCAGCATATAAACTTCCTTCATATCTTTTTGGATATTATTTCGCGCAGTGTTCCTCCATATCGAAGCACTTAGTTTGCTAGTCACATTTAGATTAGACCAGTAGAACTTGTTAAGTATTATAAGAGACCTTACTGTGGAGTCGTTTACAAGTCAGAAAGAAATGAAGGTAATATAAATTTAATTCCAACATATTAGTATTGTGCTTTTTTATTTCAATTCATAGAAGTTGAAGTGGTGGACAATGATATGGATGTTGTACAGTATTTTACACCTACTCAAGATTATACATTCAAATTACTCTCAGGCCATAAAGGTTCGTTCGGGTAATTAATGATAAATTGTATTATTCTGTTCGATATGCGTTTGTGTGCCGATGAACTGTTCACTAACCACTGATTTGTCTGTTTATGACAGAAAATGGGTCGGTGTATTGTAACCCCACGATTTATCCATTTCAAGTAATTAATTTTTTGAAGGTCATATTGGCAAAAGAATCACAATACGATGCATGAAGAAGACTGTCGCAAATAGTCAATGGCTTTGTGTAATAAAGTAAAATATACTACTAAGAGATTTTCCTCAGTCGATGATTGTCACGTCAGGAAGCGCACAATTCGCTGTGAACTTGAAGTTACTAGGTTTTGATTCAATAGATTGATAACATCGTTTATTAAATGGTTAAAAAGTTACTTATTTCAAATAATACCTTCAAGTAATTCAATTTCCTCAGAAGACAGTATCAGTTGACGAGTTTGCATCTTGAAATCTAGCATTATATCATCAGTCATCTACAACATAGGAGCAGGCGCATATATGCATCGGTCCATGTTGCCATACCTCATTAACACTACAATGTATCTTGTCATTGTGTCCTAGATTCTATCAGAAATTCTAATAGACAAAATGGGATGATGGTTAATCCGATTATTTAAAGCAACAAGATTATTCCTCAGTGGCTGTGGGAAAAAGCACTGTTAATCTTTCGAAATTTACCAGAAACTCCAGCTTGGTTATTAATATCCAACTGACTGTTTGGTTTTTATCCTGTTATATTAGACTGTATTCTATTTAATGTTATGCTTATAGATTAAGTGTCGAGTACTGGTATATCACCTAGTTCTCACTAACCATCCTCCTACTGTAGACGTAATTAAACTGACGACTTAGTGGACTTAGATTAATCCTAATGTATTCCAATGTCTTACTGTTTTTATCGTTTGTAATAACTCATGGTAACCAACGCCTCTCTCCATTGGATGTCCAGCTATTTCCCTGTTATAGGTTATTTATCTCGTAATGTAGTTGGGTATCCACTGTAATCTAGTTAACTGTCAAGTTGGACTAGATACAACTACTTCAAGGTTGAATTTTTTTGATCGAAATTCTGCATTTTAGAGGCTCAATCAAACACTTAATCAATATGAATGGAGTAATATTTTAAAGTAGAGCTCGTCAATTGGATGAGTTTACAAGCTACATAGTTTAACATTGAACCGTCGATTTCATATGGTCATATCCAATACGGTTATTCAAAATTCCAATAGATGCATAAGAAATTTGGTTGTATGAAGTTACAAGTGGTTCACTGAAGATAATCATCGCCGTAAACTGGTGCGATCTGTAGAAACACTTATGTAGAGTGACGAACTAAAATGAAACAGCTATCCATTGTTTTTACTTTTTGACGAATTTATTAAGCATCGATTTCTTTTAAAATATTATGATTATCAATTTTCTGATGTACTGTCACACTATGATCCTTCGATACAATTTCCAATTTGGTTTATCTATGTGGTTTTATTCCACATTAGTTGATTGTTCAATGATAAATGTCATTGTCTGGTTGAATTCTGTCGATAAAGTTGAAATGTAGCCACTAGTCTGAGTGAACTGACATTATGCAAACCATGTCTAGCTGTTAAACGGTTGAAGATAGCCGTCAGGAAATCCTGGACATAGGTCTCATGCTATTCGGGACTTGTTAGCTAGGTGTACTTATAGTCTTGAGAGAATTGGTACCCCTCTGAAGAATTCAAACATACACCACCCAGCTTCACTGTCTGGAACCTTAACACTGAGGTATTCGGACCGCGACCGACCTCCAGTATAGGTGTGATGTGTAGTGCACAATGTCATGTCTATCTAGTCCAAGGTCCGATTACCTTCGACTATTTAATACCTAGTTTTACTCAACTTTTGTATGATATTTTTCAATAGTTATCATTATTAAAAGACAGGACGAAAATTGAACCTTCAGCGCTAAAACCAGGTAAGTACTGTGGAACCACCACCTAGGGAAGTTGTAAAAACCTGATTTCAAGCCAATGCTGCCCCCAAATGCCGTGGTACGGCCGAGAGTGGGAGAGTCTGCTCTCCCTCTCGAAATGCTCTCACATGGCCACGCGTATATAGCCTCTACCAGGGAAGTCCTAATCACTGCCTTCTCGTGGCGGAGGTGTTGTTCACGAAAGTGAGAGGACGGAAAGCGAATGTCCGGCGCTTTAACCAGGTTGGTGCACACGGAAAGTCCATCTAGGGGAGTTGGAAAACCCTGATTCCAAATCAATGGTGCACATGGGCTTCAGTATCCTGAGGGAACAAATGGCGTATGAATCAATCGTTAGTCACTGTCTACCATGGGACTGCATCTACTCTCGATGCTCCACTGCCTTGTGGATCATACCTTTAGGTCGAAGGCTCCGGGTGTGGCCCCCTAAGAAAACTACCTTTTTCAGTTTGGCCACCTGAGCAGTATCACAGTCCTCACACAAATCGAATGAGATTTGTGCGGCACATATGTATCTGGTGCATTCTTGTACCAATATTTATGTTTAAATAAATAAATAAAAATTTCTATTCTTACAACTATTTCCTAATTAAAGATTATTTTCATTATTTCAGAAAGCGTCTTCTGTTTAGATTTTGATAGTACTGGTAAATTTCTTGCATCTGGTGGACAAGATCATATTGCTATAATATGGAATGTAGCAACTGGTGAAACTGAATTCATTTGTCAAGGTTGAGTTTTCTCATTATTGTTACTACTATTATTATTAATGTTATTATCATCAGTAGTAGTACTACTATTTACGAATGGTTAAGTTGTTTTGTAAAGTCTGCTAGCAGTCAATGTTTGATCCTAAATTAACGATTAGTAGATGTATACAATTATTATTAATTAGATCTAACTCTATTAAAACTTGAAGAACTACTACAGCCATCAATGAAAAGGTATTTGTAAACGTCTGTCTACTCATGATACCCCAGACCCGTTGGTTGGACACCATCAGCAACAATCTACTGTGAAATCGAACAAATCACTTTCCAGCTTAAGTGGAAAAGTAGGAGAAAACTCTGTAGGTGGATAGAACACACATAGTGGAAGTCATCAAACTACATCACAAGGCAAGTTGTAATTTGAAACCCTGAAGGTGAAAAGAGAAGAGACAGACCGAAACGCACGTTGAGCTAGGAATTGCAGACTGACATCAAAAGAATTAACAACATATGGAAACAACTGGGAAGGAGGGCCCAGGACAGAGTCGGTTGAAGAATCCTGATCTGTGGCCTATACTGGACTTAGTGTAACAGACGTAAGAAGTAATTAAGAAAGTAAAACGGATTATGCACAGTATGTGATTCGAAAGAGAATAAAAGGTGTAGAATAACTTGAAAATCCAAGGTCTAGAGGAAAATAAAACATGCATGAATTTGTGTTATTGTGATCGATGTTGACCCATGTCATCCGACTAAAGTGAAATAAATGGTATAATACTAGAATTCAAGAAATATACAAAGATAAAGAGTACATCGACGCAGACTATAATTAAGAAGTCTTCACTACCTAATTCTGCTTAGTTCGTTTGTCAGTCAGTTCATAAACTAATCTAATGTTCTCACCTGTCCATCCATAATTTCCTTCCAACATATTCCTCTTAACCACCACTGTATGTTGAGATTGATAGTGGCTTAACATTCATGACACATGTTCCGAGTTGATACAACGCCCAAGAATTAGAATTAACAATCAAGGCTTAATAGATCAGATAGTGAGTGACCTACAAACTCATTTCCTTCAATTGTTACGTTTTGTATTACTTCTTCTGTTCATATTCGGCAATATAAGCATCGTATTTCATTAGATAAGAAATTTGTTCATCTAGGTAATGATTTTATATTTGATTTCTAAATCATTTGGAGGCTTAATTCAATAATACAGTCTAGTGAAAAACCATCATTCGACCATAATTGTATTTTTCTATTATTAACCTGGGCGGAAACATGCTTTGCCCCCAAATGCCGGCCGAGAGTGGAGAGAGTCCGCTCTCCCTCTCAAAATGCCCTCACATGTCCACGCGAATATGTAGCATCTGCCAGAGAAGTCCCACTCACCGCCTTCTCGTGGCGGAGATGTTCTTTACAAAATTGAGAGGACGAAAAGCGAATGTCCGGCGCTTTAACCAGGTTGGTGCACACGGAAATTTCACCTAGGGGGGTTGGAAAACCCTGATTCCAAACCAATGGTGGATATGAGTTCCAATATCCTGAGGGAACAAATGGCGTATGAATCAATCGTTAGTCACCGTCTACTATGGGACCGCATCTCCTTACGGTGCTCTACTGCCTTGTGGACTAGACCTTCAGGTCGAAGGCTCCGGGTGTGGCCTCCTAATTAAACCACCTTTTTCAGTTTGGGCACCTGAGCAGTATCACAGCCCTCACACAAATCGAATGAGATTTGTGCTGCGCATATGTATCTGGTGTTTCCTTGTACCAATATTTATGTGTTTAAATAAATAAATAAACAACCATTCTACCCTTCAGTTTTGACAATCGAAAATTCATCTCATCAAATCATTAAAAATCTTCAAAATATAGGTACCTCAATCAGTGAAGATTCATAGTCTCATATCAATGGATTCACTATGCTTACTTAGTACTTAACTTAAAACCTCCGAATGTTCACATGATGATTATAGCCAAGTATTTATTATCAAATCTTCATTATCCATTTAACATGGATTTCTCTTAACTGGTAATTTTGTTACCTTGGTTTCTTTTTCTCATTCTTTTCGTTATTCTTTTTGTGTGTGTGTCTTTTTCCACCCCTCCCCCCCAAAAATTATGAATTATGTAGGTCATGATGATTCTGTGAATTGTGTTAGTTTCAGTCCAAATGGTGATTATTTATGTACTGGTGATATGGCTGGAAATATTCGTATATGGTTAAGACCGTTAATAGAAGAAAATTCAAAAGAATGGAAATTATTAAGAACAGAAACTGTCAATGATTTACTATGGATTAAATGGTGGGTATCACCTTCAAATGCTGTACGAAATATGAACAATGAAGTTTCAAAGCCTGCTTTACTATTAGCTGGTGATGAACATAGTTATGTTAATTACTGGGCTGTAAGTTCTAGTATATCAAACAATCAGGGGAAGTGTTTGTCGATGGCGTATACGTTTGGTATGTTTTTTTCTCCCAAAATGACTTCTACATTAGGTTTAATAGTAATGTTTTTAAATTCGGTTTTCTGTATCAAGTTTAAAATAATTGATAGTACTTTTTTCATACTGTAAAGCTGACCAGCTGCCTGATTATAACTGCTACCTTGATGTAGTGGTCGGGATTAAATATGATGAACCAAATGACTTGTATTGGCTGGAATATCCATTCGTTTTAGTAATTACATCTCAGGCAGTTCGATTGGAGTGCAGTAAGATCAAAAGTTGCAAATTAAGGTCCGAAGGCAAAGTCGTGCTTACGACTACAGTAAGGTGTGCTGGTGATAGCGAGTTTCTGTTAGCATCTACAGCGGTTCTGCCTTCCCATATCGGAGCTTAGTAAAGATCGATTTTGAAATGGGACATCGTATCTTTTTTCATGTATTTTCGTCATCGATAATGAGAGGCTGGATACAAACCACTGTGGTGTGGTACGCTAATTCAAGCAGCAAATACAACACGTTTCTCCTAGTAGTGTTCTAAATAAAAGACGTTCGGTGGCAACTCGAGGATCAACTATTGCTTCTCGTTCTGCCAACGCCTTCATCCTACAATTGCACGTTTGCCAGTCAGTCCCATGAACGAAATAGCTACGTATCGAAAGTATAAACCCTTTCTAGCGGGAGGTTCCTGTAGTGACCTACTTTTATGACGAGAACGCGATCGGTATAATGTAAACAATTATTATTACAACCAATTGTATCAGTGATTGTTTTACTGTACCTGTTTGTTTAAGAGACTATATACTCGTAGCCATAAGAGTGCATTTCGAGAAGGAAAGAGGGACTTCCCTTCCCTCAGCTGTACCAGGGAATTTAGAGGCTGGGATTGGTGTTCTAGACTGAATAAGGAGGAAGAAGGACCGATAAGGACTCCAAACTGCTCATACAGGTTTATGCATTATTGGTCCGGTCAATAAGTCAAAATTCTCTGATTAGCGATATAACTAAGCTATATATTAATAGGACATAAGGCCACAAGTTATAACAATATCCAAAGTATTTCGCACACAATTTTCCCTTTTAAACCAATAAATTACAATTTTTTTTTTCTTTTAAGATCTTGATCAAGCTGCTTTAGATGGTCTAATTCTACCAAGTTCTACAAATACTAAAAATCCAAAATTAGCCGTTCTTCATCGAAACGGTGATCTACGTATATGGGATATAAAAACAATAACATTAATTGGTTCAATTAAATTATTCGATAAAAAATATTCTTCATTATCTAATCAATATGGTAACCATTTAGAAGTTTATCAAATTAATTCACCGCAATCATTTAATGACCAATTATCTAATTCTAATCATGATTTATTATTAATTGCTGGTAATGGATTTATATGTCCGGTTTCTATTAAATTTGATGAAGAATTACATTTTAAGGTAGGTAAAAATAAAATTGATCATTGAATGAATTCTTTAAATATGTATTGTATGTATCTTTAATGTTTGAAGATTAGTAATATGGGGCACTGAAAAATATATATAGATCATATAGCAAATAATTGAATTTGTGTGTTGGCTAGGATACACCTCGGGTATCCTAACTAGAAACAGATAGTTTTGTTAGGGAGCCACTCCTCAAGTACTTGACCTAGAGATCCAATCCACGAGGAAGTGGGGCGACATTAGGAGATGCAGTACTATGGTAGCAGTGATGAAGAATGGGTTCATGCACCATTTATTTCCTCAGGATCCTTAAGCTTTTTATTTATTTATTTAAACACATAAATATTGGTACAAGAAAGCACCAGATACATATGCGCCGCACAAATCTCATTTCATTTGTGTGAGGACTGTAATACTACCCAGGTGCCCAAGCTGAAAAAGGTGGTTTCCTTGGGGGACCACACCCCGAGCCTTTGACTTAAAGGTCTGATCCAGAAGACAGTGGAGCATCGTAAGGAGATGCAGTCCCATGGTAGACAGTGACTAACGATTGATTCATACGCCATTTGTTCCCTCAGGATATTGGAACTCATATCCACCATTGGTTTGGAATCAGGGTTATTCAACTCCCCTAGGTGAAATTTCCGTGTGCACCAACCTGGTTAAAGCGCCGGACATTCGCTTTTCGTCCTCTCACTTTCGTGAACAACACCTCCGCCACGAGAAGGCAGTGATTAGGACTTCTCTGGCAGAGGCTATATATGCGTGGCCATGTGAGAGCATTTCGAGAGGGAGGGCTGACTCTCCCCACTCTCGGCTATACCAGGGCATTTGGAGGCAGCATTGAATTGAAATCAAGTTTTTACAACTTTTGTAATTGTTTCCACGGTACTTACCTGGTTTTAGCGCTGATGGTTCAATTTTCGTCCTGTCTTTTAATAATGATAACTATTGAAAAATATCATACAAAAGTTGAGTAAAACTAGGTATTAAATAGTCGAAGGTAATCAGACCTTGGACTAGATAGACATGACATGACACGATCAACAATCTGATCACACATTTACTTGTGATGACTTTTTATAGTTGAGAAAGTAAAGGTCATGCAAACTAGATAATTTGTGAGATAAAAAAAATATGATCAGAATGTGGTTTGTGGAGATTGTAATAATTTTAATGATTGTATTCATGAGACGATCTAAGCTAGACTACCACTGAAAATCTGGAGGTACTGGACGACAGTCGCCTTAGTATGAGACTTTTCAGCAGTAATCATCCACGATTCTGCATGCGCGACTCAAACAGAAGACCGCATGCAGGATTGTGGATGCGCACGGCCGTCCAGTACTTCCAGATTCTCAATGGTGGTCTAACATTTATTCATTCATGATATCAATTTATACTCAACTATGTCCACAACTCTACACTGATAAAACCATTATTAGACTATGAATCTCAATTTTTTACTATTGGTCAAATCTCATTATTATCAGAAGGGGTTTTGTGGAGATTTTAGTAATTTTATAGAGTTGAGATCATGAGTCGATTGAAGCTAGACCACCATGGACAACCTGGAAGCACTGGACGGCCATTTCGTCCTATCGTGAGACTGCTCAGTAGCAGTGCGCATCCACGATCCGGCCTCGTGATATTCGAACCCAGGACTTTCCAGTTTGGCGCCAGGTCACTTAACTGATAGACCACTGAGACGACCGGTATCCAACGGTGTTAATGTCTAACTTCAACCAATCCACAAAATTGAGCCACCATTCACCAATGTCTTCAATGAGTTGATATCTCCCAACAGACTTGGTTGGTTGCTCGATTTCGTGGATTGGTTGAAGTTAGACATTAATACCGTTGGATGCCGGACGGCTCAGTGGTCTATCGGTTAAATGCTCTGGCTCGAGACTGGTAGGTCCAAGGGTCGAACCCCGCGAGTGCGTGATTGTGGGTGCGCAGTGCTGAGGAGTCCCACAGTAGGACGAAACGGTCGTCGAGTGTTTCCAGGTTTTCCATAGTGGTCTAGCTTCAATCGACTCATGATCTCAACTCTATAAAATCTCATTATTCTTGTTATTATCTCACTATATTGAATAAGAACAAGTTAAACTGTGTTTATGCATATGTAAGTGTCCGTTTTTATTGTAACCTTTTAAGTATTATGATTTTAATAGAAATTAGAATTTTGTTTCTTATTAAGGAATCAGTTTATTGTATACAGGTTTTAGATATCATTAAAACAGGCGATGATGGATCAGTTGAAGCATTAAACTGTTCTTGGACGTAAGTCTTTGTCTAATTTTCTTATACTATTCATATTGACTATAAACATATTTGTCCTGTTGAGTAATTCATTATAAACAAGACATCAATGTTCAAAATTTGTATAAACACCGTTGGATGCCGGCTCAGTGGTCTATCGGTTAAAGGCTCTGGCTCGAGACTGGTAAATCCTGGGTCCGAATCTCGCGAGTGCGGGACCGTGGATGCGCACTGCTGAGGAGTCCCATAATAGGACGAAACGGCCGTGCTGTGCTTCCATGTTTTCGATGGTGGTCTAGCTTCATTTGACCCATGATTTCAACTATGAAAAATAATAAACACAATTTACCGAGAATAAGAAGTCATTATTATACGTACACTTATCTTTGGAGTATCATTAGCCCTTGTTGTCTGGTGTGTGACGAAATCTCAGCACGGATACAGAAGGCTCGTCTAGCATTCGCCAACTTGCGCCATTTATGGCGTAGGCGAAATATCCGTCTAGCAGCAAAAGGACGGGTTTACTGTGCAGCAGTTCGTTCTGTCCTACTTTATGACAGTGGAACATGGCCGATAGGAGTAGAGGATATTCGTAGGCTACTAGTATTCGATCATAGGTGTCTTCAAAGCATTTCTCGTATATCCTGGGACCGTCGGGTAAGTAATGCAGTCGTTCGGAAACGGGTACTAGGTGAGTATGGCAAATCGATTGATGAAGTAGTGAAACTTCATCAGTTGAGATGGCTGGGACATGTGTTACGTATGCCCAACCACCGACTGTCCCAATATGCAATGTTTTATGGTGTAGGAGTAGGTTGGAAGAAAGCTAGAGGCGGCCAGACTAAAATGTGGCACAAATCGATGAAGTCACTGACAATAGAACTGAGCCATGTTGGTAGGTGTAGACTACCTGGTTGGGATTCGCAAGATGATAGCAATCGATGGTTAGAGACCTTGAATGACATGGCTCAAAATCGTTTGTAATGGCCAAGGTCCATCCACTCTTTGTGTTTTGCCAAATTCTAATCTTCTGAATTCTTCATGTCCGTATCCTTTTTCTCTTTCCGAATTTATTTCACTGGATTATACTCCTTGAATAACATCTTTAAACCCTAATCTTTCGGTTTACTGCTTATACTCTTACTTCTTCTACCACTATGAGATTTCAATCGACAACTGCATCTCTGTGTCAATGTAGTATGACAACTCGAACTGATGTACGTACGTACGAAGTTCTACGTTGTAACTGACTGATTTGTATGAAGTATAATGCCAATATCCGGCAACCCAAATCGAAATCTACTGACTTTACTTTATTATCATATATTGTGAATATGTTTGAAATGTGTTTGTATATTCATCCACTAGTACTAAAAAAAGATATCAATATCTGATATGTGGCAGAATACATTCTATCCTAAATTATTCTTAGTAAATTCTAATATTTCTTTTATTTATTAATATATTATATATTTATCTTGATTATAGACATCCATTGTTTGCTTTTGGCTCTATCACTGGTGTACTTGGAATTTGTGATGCCCAGACAATGCGTGTTCGTCAAAAATGGACATATATAGATGAAGATGATTCGGTAAGTTATTTCTTGTTGCAGTATTGGTTTCAAATCAGGATTTTCTAAAATTCAACTAGGAGTATGTTAATACTTAACTCTTTAAATAATTCATCGTTGTTTGTGTGTTGAAATTGTGATTAATAAAAAATTAAGAATAGTTCAACTTACTAGAAGAAGATAGTCCTAAAGGATTTTTGACTTTATGGTCATCAGTTTAGACTAACCACATCACGTGATATATATTATGAAATTCTTTAGTTTTTTTTAGTATGGTTCACATTTAACTGCATCAATGTCTACATGGTGGCTAAGTTCTATTGGTACTTCATGAATCTACTCGTTAACCGATATGACTCCGCTCAACCTTGTCTGTTACGTATGCGGATGTTGTGTTACTGTTCTATGATACCCAAGCTATGCAATCCGCACTTAGTCAGTTGGCGACCAGTATTTGTAGATATGGCATATGTCTCGCACCTTCTAAGTGCAAAATAAATAATTTTACAAGACTGGCAGGACTCTGTAGCTGAACTCACTTTTGGTAGTGAGCAGATAGAAGTAGTTGGAAGTTCGCGTAGCTGGGTAACTGCGTAAGTGCTGGTAGTTGCGTGAGTGATGGGATCAATTAACGCATAGCGAAAGCCAAAACGGCTTATCTCAATCTGGGTCATCTTTGGCACCTTCGTGATTCTGGTCTATTTGTAAAAGACCTGAAGTACAACGTGTTGATGAGAATAGTCTTACTCTAAGCTTGTGAAGCGTGGTGACCTCTGAGTTCAGGATGTTAGATGACTCCCTGTGTTTGATCATCGCTGTCTCTGGAAGATTGCTGACATCTAGTGACAATACCATGTTGGTAACGAGGAGTTACGGGAACGTGTGTTCGGGCACACTGACTATAATTTATTGTATGTCACTATCTTGAAGCACCGCCTTCAATGGCTTAGACATGTACTATGAATGTCATCTCAGCGAATCCGACATCATGTATTATTAGCTGACTCTAGGACTGATTGAAAAAAGCGGAAAGGTGGTCGGTGTATGACATGGTGTCCTGGTATGAAGGAATACTTTACAGGACTGGGTTCTGTCGGACCTTCACTACTCCCTTGTTTGAGTCCTAGAGATGGTGTAACACAGTGACTTGAGATGTTATCAGACATGGCTCAGGATCGAAGCCAGTGATGGACCTGCTGTAACTTTCTTTTACTTTCTTTATGTAAATGAGAGTAAATTTAACTGGAAGTTTATTTATTTATTTAAACACATAAATATTGGTACAAAGGGGCACCAGATATATATGCGCCACACAAATTTCATTTGATTTGTGTGAGGGCTGTGATACTGCTCGGGTGCCCAAACCGAAGCAGGTGGTTTTCTTAGGGGGCCAAACCCGAAGCCTTTGACCTAAAGATCTGATCCACAAGGCAGTGGAGCATCGTAAGGAGATGCAGTCCCATGGTAGACGGTGACTAACGATTGATTCATACGCCATTTGTTCCCTCAGGATACTGAAGCCCATGTGCACCATTGATTTGGAATCAGGGTTTTCCAACTCCCCTAGGTGGACTTTCGATGTTTTAACATTACCAGTAATCTTGACTTAATGAACAATAGATTTACTCGCTACAGTTCATTTTCAATCTTTTCTGACTTATGAAGATATTATTTACTTGATGATAAAATTTCTCAATAGTGGAGCAATACACATACTTATAGTTTATAGTCATCTTTAGTACAATAACTTAAACATTCTGCTTATTTGATTTATACTATTCAATGAATTCTCGTTTATATTTGTTTCTAATTTAACAGCAACCTATTGGTATTACATCATTATGTTGGAGTCGATATAAACCTATATTTTTCACAGCTACCACTAAAGGTTCTATAGTTGCATGGTGTGGTATTACTGGATTAACAGGAAAGTCTTCATCTGGTTTATTAACAGAGAAAATTCCCTTAAAAATATGGTGGGGTCATAAAGCAATGATTTTGTATTTAACTCTACCACCATTTCATAAATCTATGGAAGATAATATTAACAACGATGATGGAATTGAACAATTAAACAAAACAGGATCATCTATTGAACCTTTCTTGTGTACAGCATCAGATGATACAACTATTCGATACTTTGCTATTGATATTTCATCATAATTCTATGCTCTCTCTCTCTCTTTATCTTTTGTTTCTTGTTCCCTTTTTTTCTGTTAATAAAGAAATTTCGTTTGGAAAAGATATGGTATTCGATCTTCTTTTGGTTCAAATATCTATGAAATTGACTTGTTCTATGTTTATTATCAGAAGGGGTTTTTGTGGAGATTTCAGTATTTTCATAGTTGAAAGCGTGAGTCAATTGAAGCTAGACCACCAGGGAAAACCTGGAAGCACTGGATGGCCGTTTCATCCTATTGCGGGACTACTCACTGGCAGTGCGCATCCACGACCTCGTCTGGGTTTGAATCTCGCGAGGCGAGGTCGTGGATGTGCACTGCTTATTCTATGTTTGTTTGTCATTGCTATTGTGAATTATATTGAGAGCAATACACCTCTGTGTAGATATAATTTACGTGATTCGAGAGAAACAATATTAAGACATGTTATGTACTTAAAGGTAGTTAGAAAGAAATCAGGGATCCAGCTTTCATGCTATTTAACAATGACTTTCTTGAGGATTGAAGCTGACAGCGACCCGAATTACTCAGTGATAATGTGTCAGTCTCTGAAGCTTGATGACACAGGTTCAAACCACTAGGTAGCATAAGTCTTCCAAAGGTTTCAGGCACACCATGCTAATGAGTCCCATCTAGTACGAAATACAAGTCTAGCTTCTACCGACAACCACCTAGCATGAAAACAATTTACACGTGATTTTGAGTCAATCAAACTGGTTATCTCATAACTGGACAAATGAAATTTGACCAACAGTAAACAATTAAACAAATAATACTAGGGTGACAAGTCAAAATGAACAATAAAATATTTCGCTGATGGAGCATATTCGGTCTGAACTATTCAAAAAGAGATCGCTAAAGATATTCGGTGTCTTTATTTTGTTGTTACAGTTGGCAAGAGTAACTATTTAAACAAATGTTAAGGATTTTAGAGTAACCTGGGGAATTCCTGGGCTTTTTTTTTGCAAATATACATCATTATCTTTGAGTCAGTTCATTTCTAAAAAGAAGTTTGTCCCTTGATGGCTATCCATCAAGTGTATTACTTTCCCTTCAATATCTCTTCCTAATGGTCTGATAAAAGCTAATCTAATGTAAACAGAAGGAGACAACCCTATAAAGTTAACTATGCATCCAACTTTGAGTTATAGTTTTTTGTCACATCGATAGATAAGGAAGCTGTTGATAATCCCTGGAGTCCTTTTGAAAAGAAAATACAGTAATGGGATAAGAAGATGGCATGATTTTAGGTCAATTATTTTGTATCATTTCAGTATTAGTTTTGTTCAATGTAGCAGGCGTGGACTTTTATCCAGTATGAGATTTTCATTCAGATGTACTGTATTCAATATATTTTTTCTTAAGTATTGAGTATGATGTTCTTTGAAAGGTTCATAACTCTTCATCCACACCAGTCTTTTTTGTTCTTACTTTGTACTGTGAAATGGCGATTGTTTTTGGTGTCAAGTGTAGGCAGTAGGACCGCGGATATAATACAGTTGGATAGTTTGTACTGATTTTGTTCAGATAAACACTGGTACACTGCAAGAATCATCTTGCTGGGATTTTACCATTGTTTTGTGTAGATTACTCAATTAAATACAACCATAACTGCACAAGCTAATGTTTTTATAGTGTACTGTTAATGTTTGTAAGGTAAAACTGTATATCAAAGTATTGTCTTTGAGTAACTCTCAAGGTCAAGAAGAGGTAAGTTGTTTATGTCAGTGGTTTTTTTAAATAACACGTATAAGTTTATCGTAAGTTTGGGATCGATTGTAAATAATTCGAAAGAGCAGAACTTATGGTAATTTTGTCAGAAATCCAATACCACTGAATGCTGATTCAACGGTTAAACGGTTTTTGCCAAGATATAATATCTAGTGGGATCGTTACTTTACACTACTGAAACATCTTTAACTATAGTCAGTTTGTGATGTACATTACATTGCTACAAATATGTATATCTGATGTGAACAGCGAAATAAGAAGCCTTAACAAATTACGGAAGCTATTTTTGGGGACGTTATTTTATTTAATTCAAAGCTTGTATAACAGTAACATTTACTTTTGTTCCTAGTCTATTCTATAGATTATAAGCTTTCATTTGATGTGTGATTCGCTGCCATAGCATTTTCTGTTCCAAAGCTATTGTAATTTAGACGTAACCTTTTGTACTCTATTTTCTACTGTAATCCCCCAGTTTTGGACATAATTGTATTTTTCTAATTATTGTGTGTTGTGGTCAGGTTAGTCATCTATTTATTCATGTATCTATTTACACTAATCAGAAATCGGGTACCAGATCGGGATTCGGAATAAAGCGACTAGTGTTCCAGTTGTCTTGTCTTCTCTATCGCGTACCTGTCAGCCAATCAGGGATAGAATAGTTTTCTTCTCTCTACCCCCACTTCGAACTCACGCACATTAGCCTCATGGTTAAGCCAGTCAGCCTATCGCGTCGAGGTCTTAATCTACATTAGACAAGTTATCTTCGTCACGAAAGTGGGTAGACAGATCAAGGACGTACCAATATCATGAAGAGAAAATTAATAATAATGCATATCAGTGAATAGTGGAGTTCAACCAGGTCTGTTGCCAGATATCAACTCACTGAAGACATTGGTGGATGTGTCGCACAATTTCGTGGATCGGTTGAAGTTAAACATTAACACCGTTGGATGCCGGATGACTTAGTGCTCCACAGGTTAATCACTCGCGCGTGAGACTGACTGGTCCTGAGTTCGAATCTCGTGAGGTGGGATCATGGATGCGCACTGCCACTGAGGAGTCCCATAATATGACGAAACAGCCGTCTAGTGCTTCCAGGTTTCTCACAGTGGTTTAGCTTCAATTGACTCATGATCTCAACTATTAAAAAATTAAATTCACTTAGTATTATTTGTTTGAATCTTCCCATCGATGTGCTAGGACTGCAACTGGTCAGTCTCTAAATGGCATATGTACATACTGTATGCCTCAATACTGTATTGCCTCAATATAGCCTTAGTTCACAAGCATTATAAGCAAAGATGGATAGTGTCTAGCGGTGGAATACATTTTGATGCGCGTTTCGTCCTATTTGGGACTCGTCAGCTGGCTATCATGACTCAGTGACCGAGTGGATAACGGGATGGCATTTGAAGTGAAAGGTACTGGGTTCGAGTCCCAGAGTGAACATCAACAAGTCTGAGATGCAGGTACATCCAGTTGACGAGTCCCAAATAGGACGAAACGCGCGTCAAACTATATTCCACTGTTAGCCACTATCCATCTTTGCTTATTAACAAATTATATTTTCTTGTTTGTTTATTATAACATTCAATAACTAGGAAATTAAATTTCTCTTTTTAGCAACATTAAACAAATTCAATAAACAAAATATAACTAACAACAATCCAAATTACATCATTTTGTTTATATATATTCATATATCTAAGTTGTTTTGTTTTTTTTTCTAGAAAAGACTAATGGAAGCCAACCAGAAAAAAAAAGAACAAAGAAAAAAAAATTTGTTTACCCATCATTTACCTAATTTTGAATAAACATTAGTTCACATAATTATTTTGTTTTACTGAATTAAATTATTTTTTAAAAAAAATTTGTTTTTTTGTTTTTCTAATCAATTTACAATTTTCATGCCAATTTTTTTGTTTTTTTATCGATCGATAATTGTTTTTTTTTGTTTTTTTTGCCTGGGAAATTTTTATGCTTGTCATCTTTCCAGTTTAATATTGATGTTTTCAATGTTCAATAATCATTTTTGTATCTATCATACAACCTATCATTGAATTGTATATATATATTTAAGTAAAACAAAGGAATTAATTAAAAAAAAATGGAGGTTACTATGAAAGCAAATATTTAGAAATGATCAAATTTGATGTGGAATTTTGGTTATTGTTGTTTTTGTTTCTGTTTTTGAATAGGGTAACTATATTTTGTAGAAATTCAGTTGTAATATCTAGTTGGAAATCTCTGTAAATAGAAAAAAAATGTTAAAGAAATACTAATACAGAAGGGGGTTTTGTGAAGATTTTAGTAATTTTATAGAATTGAAATCATGAGTCAATTGAAGCTAGACCATCAAGAGAAACCTGAAAGCACTTGACTGCCGTTTCGTCCTATTGTGAGACTCCTCAGTGGCAGTGCGCATCCACGATTCCATCTCTTGAGATTCGAACCCAGGACCTACCAGTCTCGCGCCAGAGCACTGAACCGATAGACTAGTCAGCCGACTGGCATCTAAAGGTGTTAATGTCTAACTTCAACCAATCCACGAAATTGGGCAACTATTCACCAATGTCTTCAGTGAATTGACATCTTCCAACAAACCTACTTGAACTCCACTGGTTACTGCTTTTCACTAGAACTGCAGGAAATACCTCATGGAGCTAGTCACTAGTGAGCATATGACCACTATCAGCAGGGGGGTTTTTTCTTCTATTTTTGAAGATAATTAGTTGTTTATGAACAATGTGTCGTTTCTACGGTGTAGTGGTCATTATGTCTGTCTTCAGTTTGAGCCTGGGTGATACCATGCTTGCTTCCAAATGTCTAGGTACGGACGAAAGTGAGGAGAGTCCGCTATCCATGTTGAAATACTCTCATATGGTCACGCGTATACAGCCACTTACAGGGAAGTCCTACTCGTTACCTCCTCTCGTCGGGGGTGTGGTTTACGAACTTGAGAGGACAAAAAGTGTCTGCCACCCAACACAAGGTTGGTGGATATGGAGGTTCCACCTAGGGGAGTTGAAAAACTCTGATTCCAAACCACTTGTTCACATGGGCTCCAGGATCCTGAAGGAATAAATGGTATATGAACCAATCGTTGGTCACCGACTACCATGGGACTGCATCTCGTAACGTTTCTCCACTGACTTATGGATTAGACCTTTAGGTCAAAGGTTCGGGGAGTGGCCCTCTAAGAAAACGATCTGCTTTTGTTTAGGAAGCCGGCCAGTAGTCCAGCCCTGACACAAGTAGAATGACGAACTGTGGCGCATATGTATTCGGTTCCCCTTTTTACCAATATTTATGTGTTCAAATAAATAAATAAATACAACTTTTGATCAATAACTCAAATGACCAATTGGGATTTCCTTAATGTGAAAAAAGATACTGAATCGATTTGATTCAATTCTGATATTAGTTAATTATAAACACAACCTAATATGGAAGTTGAATATGGAATTCCTGATAGAGATTATAAGTTTGTTAATGGAATTATAAACTTCTGTTGAATGTGATGGCTAGAACATGCTTAGCGCTAACAGATGAGCCATATAACCTAACTTGCTAAGATAGTTAGTACAGGATGGGAGCTTTATTGATGATGAACCCAGCAAAATTAAAAAAATATATTTAAGTTGATCGGTTATATAAATTGATTACAGCGATTATAATTTATGAACTAAGCGGTTGTCATAAAACACAATTCACAGTGAAAATGGACAGAAAGTCTACAAAGTCATACAACAAAAATAGTATTGAAAGTTGATCTTAAATCCATATCAAATCGATATTGAATTAACTCATCATAAGTTGTATTTGAGGACTTCATATCCACAACAATTCAATCATTCAGTTATTCTAAATCATTAATTAAATTGACCGATGATTGGGTCAGTGGTCTATCGGTTAAGTACTCTGGCGCGAGACTGGTAGGTCCTGGGTTAGAATCTCGTGAGGAGGGATCTTGGATGCGCACTGCCACAGAGGAGTCCCATGATAGGACGAAACAGCCGTCCAGCGCTTCCAAGTTCTCCGTAGTGGTCTAACTTCAGTTAACTCATGATTTCAAATATGAAAATACTGAAATCTCCACAAAACCCATTCCGATCATTGTATATTTGTTAACTAACCAACATTTACTCATATTACATACAATAATGGTATGAATCATATTGATTTTAAAATTGAATCTGGTTTACTGATGTAACTCACCGTCTACTGTAATATTCACATCTGGTGAAGATTGTCCTCTTGTAACTAGTTCTAATTCCACTTCTCCTTCATCATTATCATTTGTAGCTGGACTTGGATAAGTTGAACTATGCTTCTCTTTACCAGTTGGAGATGAATTTTCATTCAATTCATTGTTTAACTTTTCAGCAATCCAACCATTCTCTGTTTTCAGTTCTGGAGTTTCTTCTAGGTAATAAAAAGCATTCAAATTCAAGTTTTATCCCACACGAATTAAACATTAAAATATGCTTTAGGGATTATTTGGTTTGTAATTTAACCTACTTATGAGTAGTTTGAAGCTACTTTCGAAAATTGTAATATGGGTAAAGTCTAATATCAAAATTACAGTTCTGGTTAAATTTATGCTAACGCCACCGCAAATATCTCTGTGAAGTGGAACTAGATGATTTTAGGTCCCATGGAGGTTTTTTCCCTTAAAAACACTTGCGGTTAATTGTTTAGCTTCTTCCATTAACTTAGAGTACCACTGAATTAGGAGGAACAGACAGATTCGCTCAACCCCATGGAATTTTCGATGTCGACAGTTATTACTACATATAGAACCCTTAAAGACTATTGAACATTTGGCACATATGTTACTTATTTACAATCGATTAATAACTGAGTAAAAGTTGGCAAAATTTAATCACCGCTAACGGATTAGACAAATATGGCATTGACTAATCAATCGTAAATATCTCACGGCCTGAATAGCCCACTTGTGATGTTTCGCATCGTGAAGATGAGTGACATTAGATCGGATCTTTTGGTTGGCTGCAGTTTCTTTTAAGATCGCAGGTACATCTTGCTGACGGGTATAAAAAAGCATATAACCTCTATGAAACAGTTTTCTTGTCGACTACTTACAATTACCTGCCAAATGTGTGAAAACATTCAAGTCACTATCTTAAATCTAATTAGTTCATCCTTAAACTTTAGTTTCACTGTTGGGAATATGGATCATTTTATCTCAGCTCAGCAGTTTATTGTTATATCTCGTACTTAGATCTTAGTATAACTTGAGCACTCGAACGCTAAGACCTTCTCAAGTAGCAAAACAAGAAGACAAGCAGAAGAAATGTTATTCCAAAATAATGTCGATTGTGGTACAAAATTGTCAGATAGTTGTAGTTTTTAGCAAAAACAAAATCATCATTATAGTTATCCAATCCGCATACAGGGGGTTATTAACATTTGTCCAATAGGGAATATACACATAGTGATTCTGGAATACTTTTCCAAAGGCTGATTGAATGAAATATGTCCGGCTCCTTATGAGCTTCTTAGAGCTTCCTTAAGTTCACCTGTCGACCGTCATCAAATTTATACTTAATGCCATCACTGCAAAACTCGAAGTGTTCAATTAATAGCAACACTGCAGCTTTGTACTATTCATGAGTACATTATTATGATCAAATAGCTGTGAAATGTTTTCTAGTTTCCAATTATTTCTAGTGACCTATGGAAAGTTAAGCCAGTACTTGACCAAACAGAATACAAGTTAGGTGAAGGATGAAAGAAGGCTTTATGAGTTATATGAATGGCTATATCTACAGTTTATTTTTTAAGCAATCTTCAAGAATTCATCAATCATGATCTCTATAACTCCACCTGTAGCTCTTCTACAGTTACTGCCGATCCCAAGCCCTGGCAAAGGAGAAGGGTTGGGCATAGGGTTAACGACCCCATCCCTTACAAAAACTAACTCGCTAAAAAAACGCTAACCAGAAAAAATTGATCTCCATACTTAAATCATTCCATGTTTATCCATATCAACAGTATTAATAATTAAATATTGGTAACACTATTCGTTCTAACCTTGACGAATATTCGTATAGACATTTGTTATTATATTTAGAATTTTACTCAAAAATTCAATAGGTTCAGTGCTAAATTTGATTAGTTCATCAATTTAGTGTAGTATATTGTTATCAATTCATCTACACAGAATCAAGTCTACTCATATCGACAAATATAAGTAGTATGTATCATCAATCAAAAATGAAATGCCTGGAGGCAGAAGGTTAACAAGATCAAAAAAGAGAACAAGAACAATGGATGATTGGTGTGGAAACAAAAGAACAATAAAGCCTGAGACAACTGATTGTCATTTTGTAAAGGAAGTATTGACTGTATGGTTCTTAGATTTTATTTTTTCTGGTAAGCGTTGTTTTAGCGAGTTAGTTTTCTACGGCATGGGGTCACTAACCCCATGCCCAATCCTCCTCCTTTACCCGGGCTTGGGACCGGCAGTAACTCTAGAAGAGCTACAGGCGGATACTATCAACGATAGCATTTTATGGGAGAGGACAAACCAGCTTCCATCTAAAGAGGAAATTAGGAAAAGACGTTGGAAGTGGATAGGACATACATTAGGAAAATCACCAAACTGCATCACGAGGCAAGCGCTAACTTTGAATCCTGACAGGAAGCGGAAAAGAGAAAGGCCAAAGAATACATTACACTGGGAAATAGGAGCAGATATGAAAACGGTGAATGTTACCTGGAATGAACTGGGAAGGATTGCCCAAGACAGGGTTGGATGAAGAATACTAGTGTGCGGCCTATGCTCCTCCTCGACGAGGGATAACAGGCTTAAGTAAGTCATAAATTTTACTAAGACGTTCTATAGTTTTTGTGCTCGAATACAAAAAAAAAGATAATAATAAATACTCAGAAGGGGTTTTGTGGCGATTTCACTATTTTTCATAGTTGAAATCATGAATCAATGGAAAACTTGGAAGAACTAAACAGCCGTTGCGCTTTGCTGAAGAGTCCCACAATAGGACGAAACGGCCGTCAAGCAGTACTTCTAGGTTTTTCATGGTAGTCTAGCTTCAATTAACTTATGATTTCAACTATGAAAATTATGATAATAATAATAATTACATACGTTCTATTGTTCCTGTATTTGGTACAACAATAACAGCATAACCATTTGTTTTAACTGATAAATGTTCATTAATCAATTTATTATTTATTTGATTCAATTGATATTTACGTTGACGTTGATTAGGTAATTGTGTAGAACCAATCATTAATTGTGGTAAATGTTCTATATTATTTAGATTAGATTGTTTATATTGTAATTCATCTGATTGATTATATTTTCTATATTGTGGTGATTGACTTTTATCACGTTTCTCTATATTATTATATTTATAAGTAACCTTTATATTTAAACAAAAAAACAAAACAAAAGAAGATTGAATATGATAGCGAGTATATGGGGGAGATTAAAATTTATAAATGAACCAATCAGATTTAAGATAGAAGGTCATGAATTTCAGCGCTAAATTTAATGATCTATTTGAACTAAATAACATATTAGCATTTTAGCTGATGTTAGTTTATGATGAAAATCTTAAATCTAATTCCATTAACTATCAACTGTGAATCATAATCTTTATTCTTCAAATTGTTTTGTAGATTTTCATAGTTGAAAGCATGAGTTAATTGAAGCTAGACCATCAAGGGAAACCTGGAAACACTGGAAGGCCGTTTCATCCTCTTGTGGGACTCCACGATCCTGTCTCTTGAGATTCGAACCCAGGACCTATCGGTTTCGCGCTAGAGCACTTAACCGATAGATCACTGAGCCGGAATCTGACGGCCGTCCAGTGCTTCCAGGTTTTCCTTGGTGGTCTAGCTACAACTGACTCATGCTTTCAACAATGAAAATACTGAAATCTCCACAAAACCCGTACTGATTATACATTTTATTTAGTTCTGTCTAGTAGGTGAACATTCTCAAGGTTACTATGGTGTTGCTCAAAAATCGTCCATAAATTATAGTCTCACTTTATATTTAAAAGTTATCAATTTGTACCTTATTTGAACAATTCTCAAAGCGACAAAAGTCATTCAAAGCGATTTCAGAGTTAAGATCTATTATAGATCATTTAATGGTCAGAAAATGAATAAAAAACTAACAAATGTCTGTATGTTTTATCCTTTTCATTATGTTTAGTATCTTTCATGGAAGATATAGATCCATTGTAAATGCTCATGAATTACAACATTCACCAGGAACAAAATTGAAAATCTTATTGAATAATGAAACAATATGATACTGTTAGGTAAATAAGTTTCTATTTTGCAATGCTGGATAGTGGCTAGCAATCAAATCAAGGACGGACGTTTCGTCCTATTTGGGACTCGTCAGCAGATTTGTTAATTTTCACTCTGAGACTCGAACCCAGTACTATTCGCTTCAAACGCCATTGCGTTATCCACTTAGCTACTGAATCCTGATAGCCACCTGCTTGTGCAATAACAGTGGGAAGATACAAGTAAACAACACTAAGTGAACTTTCTATTTTATTCATGAAATCCAAGATATAATGTCAGCTGGAATAAATTATATAAAATATCTTGTAGATGGTACCTTTATTCAGGGCTTTATTTGTTTGGGTTTGTAAATGGAATGGCATGAAAGGAAAATTATAAAAACCAGTTAACCATTCTCAGTCAGTCAGTCAACTATAACGTAGGAACATGCACATATATGCATCGGTTCAGGTTGACACACCTCATTAGCACAACAAGATGAACATCGAGTTCATAGAAGCAGTTATATCTTACTTACGCCTGTTAACCCGTGTGAAGGAGCATAGGCAGCCCACCAGTATTCTCCATCCAACCCTGTCTTGAGAAATCCTTTTCATTTCCTTCCAGTTGATATCCATCCTTTTCATATCTCCTCTTTCCCAACATAATGCGTTCTTTGGGTTTTCTCTTTTCCGCTTCCCTTCCGGATTCCAAGTTAGGGATTGCCTCGTGATGCAGTTTGGTGATTTCCTTAATGTATGTCCTATTCATTTTCAACGTCTTTTCCTAATTTCCTCTTCAGCTGGAAGCTGCTTTGTTCCCTCCCACAGTAGCCTGTTGCTCATGGTATCCAGGCCAGTGAATGTTGAGTATCTTGAGTAGACTAGTGTTCACAAATACTTGCACGTTTTTGGTGATAGTTGTGGTAGTTCTCTAAGTTTCAGATCCGTACAGTAGAACCGTCTTGACGTTCGTATTGAAGATTCTGACTTTGACATTGGCTGGTAATTGTTTTGAGTTCCATATGTTCTTAAATTGTAGGAATGCTGTACTTACTTTACCAATCCTCGTCTTTACATCTGCATCCGATCTTCCTTGTTCATCGATTATGCGTCTCATGTACGTGAAACTTTCCACCTATTTCAGAGCTTCTCCATCAAGTGTGACTGCGTTGGGGTTTTACATGTTGCTTTTGAAGATTTAGCTTTATCTTTTATGTATGTTAAGGCCTACTGATTCACAGGCTTCTTATATAGCGGTTGTTTTCATCTGCATTTGTTCGTGTGTATGAGATAGAAAGGCCAGGTCATCCTATGAAGTCCAAGTCTTCTAGCTGCATGCAAGCTGTTTATCGTATTCCGTGCATCCTTTGAAATATGGAGGTCTTCATAATCCAGTTGACTAACAGAAGAAAGAGAAAGGGAGAGAGCAAGTAGCCTTGTCTGACTCCAGTTCTCACTTGGAATACATCTGTTTGCTGTCCTCCATACACCACTTTATACTGTAGTCTGTCTTATGAATTCCGGATGATGTTGACGATCTTCTCAGGTAAACCATAGTTTTCAAGAAGTTTCCATAATATTCTCCTATCCACTCTGGTGAATGCTTTCTCATAGTCGAGGAAGTTAACGCATAGTGACCAGTTCTATTCAATTGACTGATCAACAATGATCCGTAGTGTTGCGATTCAGTTGGTACATGACCGATCCCAGCGGAATCCCGTCTGTTAATCTCGAAGCTGGAAGTTTACTCAGTGTTTCATCCGGTCCAGCAACACTCAGTTAAAAACTTCTCCTGGTACTGGTGATAGTATGGTGTTTCTGAAGCTGAGTTCTTACACTTCCCCAGATCTCTTTTCTTTGGTATCTTGATGAGGTGTACTTCTTTCCTTTCCATCGTCATTTGTTCTTCGTCCCAAATCTTCCTGAATAGAATATAGAGCATGTTGACACTTGCTACTATGTCTGTCTTCAGTGCTTCAGCTGGTATGTTGTCAAGTCCTACTACTTTCCCATTATTGATTTGTTTGATAGCCATTCTAATTTCTTCGTTCATTGGTGAAGTGACAACTATAGCTGTTCAAAGCTAAGAAAACAATCACCTAAGCGTTTTTAGCCTTTTCTATTCTTACAATAGTACCCATCCTAAAAAATGATTCAAACTATTTACATATCGATAAACAACAGAAAGAAAAAAAGAAGACAGAGTAAACACTTTAAAACTAACATTGTCTAATATGATATTGATACTATTTAAATGAATTAATATTTATCTAAACTAAATTTTAGACAGGATATACATAATTTCAAGGGAGTTTTGTGGAGATTTTAGTAATTTCATATAATTGAAATCATTAGTCGATTGAGGCTAGATCACCGTTAAAAACTTGGAAGCACTGGACGGCTGTTTTGTCCTATCGTAGGACTCCTAAGCATGGCGAATCCACGATCCCGCCACTCGAGATTTGAATCTAGAATCTATCAGTCTCGCGCTTGTGCACTTAAACACTAGACCACTAAGCCGGCATCCAACGCTTTTAATGTGTAACTTCAACCAATCTACGAAATTGAGGGACACATCCATCAATGTCTTCAGTGAGTTAATATCTCACAACAGACCCGGTTGAACTCCATTGGTCATTGCTTCTCACTAGAACTCCAGGAAATATCTAATGGAGCCAATCACTAGTGAGCATATGATCATTATTAGAAGGGGGTTTTGATGAGATTTGTTTTACTCGAAAGTGTTACAACCCTCTAATTAATGAGAATATTTATTATTGATTTAAGTAGTAGATAGAATTCTTTAAAAAGGTGTTTCATTCAAAAATGAATTATTTTCAGAAAATAATAACAATCATATTCTCTTGATGAAATCTGGCTCTGGGATGTACAGTAGAGAAGGTATTCGATGGAATATCCTGCTTTATATAGGTTTATTGCTAGTTGGTACTCATTAGCGAGGTGTTTCTTTGTTCTTTGGTGGACTGATACTTTCTGTGACTGGAATCTGAGTTGTACAACTTTACCGTTTGAGCTGTTATCACTTAGCTGATAGAGATATTGGTGAACACATGTACATTGAGAAACAACGAATACCACTTTTGATAGCACATGCAGTATATTAACATTTTAAGAGTTTATATTGTCAAATTACTCAAACTAGAAACTCTATTTAAGCTTGGTTCATAGAATTTGATCATTTTTAAAAGACTAGACAAACATAATCGTAGTTACTACTTCGTAATACATTAGTTGTTTACTATTTTAGAATTTCAAACTTAAACAGAACAACTATTGGTTGTTACAACTGATGGAAACTATCTACTTGTAAGGATGGCTCGTTGGCAAACTCAAGGAAGCCTCAAGAAGCCCAGAAAGAGCCAAAGACATTCCATCAAATTATCACTAGGGGAACATTCTAGAATGTCGACATGTAGCTTACCTATTGGATGAATAAGAAGGATCCCCTATGTGCCTTTTGGCTGTCCTAAATGATGATTTACTTTCAGCCAAAAAAACTATAAATTCATGAGATTTTTGTACTATATTTGACACTGTGTTGGGAATAACACTCCTACTTACTAGTCTTCTGTCTTCGCTCCTGCGATGCTGCAGGTTCGATCACTCAAGTAGTCTAGTAGTACGCAGCATAGCAAGAATCTAAAGCTCTACATATAGCACTACTATTAATTCATTGTTAAGTAGTTAGTCTTGACTTGCCTCTGAATACCTAACCATCGTTATTGTAATTATTTATTCTAACAAATTCAAAGTATGTTCATGAAATTGACTCCCCCCCATAAAAAAGACGAATAACAAAACATATCTCTCATACTTGAGGTCTAGCTGTTACTGTATTAACATAACGACTTGACTTTGAAACTGGTGGTAACTTCTCATTTCGATCAGAATCTTTATCTAAATTCTCTTCATCTTTTCCTGTTGATAAATCATTATTATTTAATAAATGTTGATTTTCTTGTATTGGTGAACCACGATAAATATGACCATCCATACCTTGTAAATTAAGAGTTTCTCTAAAGAAAGGAAAAGAGAAATTTCAGTTGAAAATATGCACAAACTAAATAAGATGGTGAAGAAGATTTGTAGCTGAGGTGGGTGATTTTAATGGAG
>NC_031499.1:7796780-7812701 GCF_000237925.1 Schistosoma mansoni | reverse complement strand
CCTCCAGGAGTTGAACTTTTACCAGGAGACTCACTTGTCGACTTAGAATACGCCGACGACATAGTTTTACTCGGTGAAGACGCTGACAACATGCAGAGTCTTCTGACCACTATAAGCAACTATGCAGGCATGTTCGGAATGCGATTCTCTCCCTCGAAGTGCAAAATGTTACTTCAGGATTGGGTTGCATCGACACCTGAACTAATGATAGGGAGTGAAGTAGTTGAGCGTGTAGACCACTTCACTTATCTTGGAAGTCTCATCAGCCCTTGTGGTCTGGTATGTGACGAAATCTCAGCACGGATACAGAAGGCTCGTCTAGCTTTCGCCAACTTGCGTCATTTATGGCGTAGGCGAGATATCCGTCTAGCAACCAAAGGACGGGTTTACTGTGCAGCAGTTCGCTCCGTCCTACTCTATGGCAGTGAAACATGGCCAATAAGAGTAGAGGATATTCGTAGGCTACTAGTGTTCGATCATAGGTGTCTTCGAAGCATTGCTCGTATATCCTGGGACCACCGGGTAAGTAATGCAGTTGTTAGGAAACGAGTACTAGGTAGGGATGGCAAATCGATTGATGAAGTAGTGAAACTTCATCAGTTGAGATGGCTGGGACATGTGTTACGTATGCCCGACCACCGACTGCCCCGACGTGCAATGTTTCATGGTGTAGGAGTAGGTTGGAAGAAAGCTAGGGGTGGCCAGACCAAAACGTGGCACAAATCAATGAAGTCACTGACAAGTGGACTGAGCCATGTTGGTAGGTGTAGACTACCTGGTTGGGATTCGCGAGATGACAGCAATCGATGGTTAGAGAACTTGAATGACATGGCTCAAAATCGTTTGCAATGGCGTAGGTGCATCCAATCTTTGTGTTTTGCCAAATTCTAATCTTCTGAATTCTTCATGTCCGTATCCTTTTTTTTCTTTCCGAATTTATTTCACTGGATTATACTCCTTGAATAACATCTTTAAACCCTAATCTTTCGGTTTACTGCTTATACTCTTACTTCTTCTACCACTATGAGATTTCAATCGATAACTGCATCTCTGTGTTAATGTAGTATGACAACTCGAACTGATGTACGTACGTACGAAGTTCTACGTTGTGACTTACTGACTGATTCTACAATTGACAAAAATCTTGTTTTTTCGACCTGAGATTCAATTAGTTATTATCCAAAATTTCGTAGTAGTTAACTAGACATTTATTTAAGTTAACTTATCACTTAGCTTTATCTCTAACCTCACGGTTGTTTATCCTCTTTTTGGTGAATAAGAGACTAAATCAATTTGGACCTGTTTTTTTTCTTTAATTGACGCTTAGCAAGAATCTCAGGATTTTAACAATTCTCTGGCTTTTGTTTAATTTCCTGGTTGGATTGGGTAACGTTCTCACCTTATTATCAGACTATTCAGCAGTGAATAACTATGACCCATCCTAGAATCGAAGTCAAGAACTTCAGCTCTCTCTGTGGAGGCCTGCGGTAAAACTGTTGTCACCAATTGCCTTGTGAAATCATAATTTAATAACATGAATTGATTAAAATCAGAATCCAAATAAGGGGTTCTAGTGGTAATGTTCGCCATATGGTTTGAAGATTCTGCATTTTGTTCCTAGTCTGATTGTGATTAAGCACTACCATGAAATTCCACAATATGGCTAAAAAGCTGTTCAGTTCTTCTTGATCTTCAGTGGTTAGTCAAATGTAACGTACAACTTGGCACATATACATACTAGTTCACGTTATTACATCATATTAACACAAAGAGGTGAAACTATGAAGATACATCACACGATCCTAGAAATAGTAACAATATCAGTGGTAATAGAAAAGATAATAAAACTATATTGTATAAGTGAATAACATCATTTTAACAGTCAATCTGCTTTAAGATTACCTGTATGAATATGGAATGGAAGACTTTGTTGTGACATCACCATCATGAAGTGAGCTAAATGAAAATAAACAAAATGTCATATTTTGACAACAGATTAGTATTAAAAAGGAAAACTACTTGAAAGCAAAGAAACAAAATCTGAAAATCAAAAAAACCTTCTAGATACAGTGATTTGTTATCTGTCATAAGTTACAAAGGAATGTAAGATAGTTACGAATATTCATGGACACCGACAACACTCATGAGAGATAAAATTGATTGTCATTGCTCCCAGATGCCACGGTACGGCCGAGGGTGGGGAGAGTCCACTCTCACCCTCGAAATCCTCTCACATGGCCACGCGTATATAGCCTCTGCCAGAGAAGTCCTACTCACTGACTTCTCGCACCACGGGTGTTGTTTACGAAATTGAGAGGACGAAGAGCGAATGTCCAGCGCTGTAACCGGGTTGATGGACACGGAAAGTTTACCTGGGGTAGTTGGAAAACCCTCATTCCAAACCAATGGTGTACATGGGCTCCAATATCCTGAGGGAACAAATGGTGTATGAATCAATCGTTGGTCACCGGCTACCATGGGAATGCATCTCTTTACGATACTCCACTGCCTTATGGATCAGACCTTTAGGTCAAAGGTCCGGGTGTAGCCCCCTAAGAAAACCATCTGCTTCAGTTCGGGCACCTGGGTATTATCGCAGCCCTCACACACACCAAATGAAATTTGTGTGGCGTATATATATCTGGTGTCCCTTCCTTGTACCAATACTTGTGTTTTAATAAAATAATAAAATAAATAAACATTGTATATAAGTATGTGATACTCTGTGAACAGCTAGAGAGAACATGGGCTGTCTTAAGTTCACCAAGTAAATGAGCAGTGATTAATATAATTTAGATTTTCTGTTCGACTTCTTGTTTTGATTGATCATGTTAATATGAGAGTGTACTGTTTATTAGACCAGAACTTAGAACGTAACAAGGTGATTACTGAAACTCATGGGAATCTTGAATTGGAACTCTGTTGACTAGGCTACAAAACTCGACTGTTAAACAAAAATCAGTTTCATTTTAGTCTCTAAATGTCTCAGTGACAAAGTGCTTGTGAGACTTTTGTCACTAGTACCATTCATCTACAAAAGAAAGAGTATATTGTGCAGTAGTTCACTCTGTATTACTTTTTTTTATTTAAAACGTAGATTGCTAATGTTCGATAATTGATATTTTCAAAGTGCTGTCTACATTTGATGAAAACATGGAGTAGTGTCAAGGTTAGGCATAAGTTCGCAAAATTTAGGTGGCAGTTCGGTTTGTGTGATTCTAAAATTCTGTCGACTGAAATCGTCGGATTATGTTCTACCCATAGTAGGGGGCCGCAAGTCCGGATGCTTTATACTCTCTGGTACTGGAGTAGACTGTAAAACAGGCCAAAAGTAAGAAGATCCAGATTTGCCATCAATTCAAGAAGTTATTAACTGTTGAACTAAGCTATATTTCGAGGTGCAGAGATCCCTCTTGTGACCCGTTTCATTTACGTAAATGATAATTGGGAAGCTGAAGCAACATGGGACAAAATTTAGTTCCACTGATGCAATTGCATAGATGTTTTTTATCTCCTAATAAATTCAAGTTTTACGTCTATCAGTTATCTGATTCAGGTATCCACATTTGTTCAACCTATCCTGGTAATGAAAAACAGAGAATTGACTAGAAAGCTGTAATTAACAAACTGAATAATATGAATAATAATCCTAGTTAAGTGTACATCAGTCCTTCTGGTCTAAACAAGGAAATATAGGCTGAGATCGTGATGAAATGTATAATAGGTATTCTTCATTAGTGTGCCATGTTTATAGTCATTTACCAATCGTTTATGTTATATCCTGAAGCGATTTATGAATGGTAACTTTGAGGGCTATTTATGGACCAATGTGATATGTTTATTCCCTATTGCTAAGTAACTTAACTATTCATATTCATGTTCCTTTCATTGTGAGCTATATTCTGACCCTTGGACTATTATTGTAATATTTACCATTCTTGAGTTATCCCTAGTCCATTAATTACTGTTCCCCCTATTCACAGACACTTTCGGCTAAATCTTGTACAAATGTTGTTTCCTATTTTATGTTACAATGTGGTCTGTTTGTTTGGTATATAAAACCAGTATGTTTGAGAATAATGATTCATATTGCAGAGGCTGAGATTGGTGTTCTGGCCTTAACTGACTTGGCTAGGTAGATGGCAGGACTGATAAGTACTCAAGACTGTTCATACGGTTTTTGTGTATCACTTGTCCGATCGATAATTCACTCCTCTCTGATAGGTAGTCTTATAACTTCATATATTACCAGGGCACGCACTCACTCGATATAGCACACTCAATAGGTATAGACTTGGTTAATCAATTATTAAATGTTGTTAGTTTTGAAAAATAGAAATGTCAGTAGGATGATCGAATAATATCGACAACTTCAGTCTGACTAAACCACCAGTTCATTGAACCATGATCTTTTACTCACTGACAGTTTATATGGAATTAGATATATCAGTGTTCTGATAGATGAATAACAAATTATCATAGCCAAAATGGGTCAATGAAATGAAAGTGTTAGACTAATGAATCACGTGATTATCCTGAAGAGTTCAGTGATTAAAGTAAGAAATACAATTTGAGCCATTTCGAATGCTTATCAATATAGTTACATTGTGAGTACTGTTATTCAGCACCACTTATCTTCTAGGTAAGGTACTTAGGTTAGAAATTAATTGGTATAGTACGGTGTTTCAGACGTGCTAAGGTTGGTCAAGCCTTATCCGGTGGGGCTGGATTATCTTTTCTGGAAATGGTTTCTACTTCTCAAGGCTCACAAACCGACCATGTGGATATTATTTTGTGAAGAAATTGTTATTTCGAGGTCTTTGCGAGCGGGCGTCGCACCATGGGAAAGTATGGTCTAGATGCGTACCTGTAATACATACGTTTTCACTCGTGAGTCCTATAGAATACATACAGGTCTGTTCCCCCACCTGGGAGGGCAGATGATCACCATTCCCTTTGAACGTGTTTGATAAGGTTGACAGTCGCATACAAGTTACATGCATATCACTAGTACAGAGGCTTTCTCTCTTGCGTTTAGTGGCTCTTTATCTGACTCCAGTGAGATCAGACAAATAATCGTTATTGAATGATTGCTACCGAAATATGTATATCACCTATCTTCGTATATTTCATCGATTTAATCCGCTTTAGTGTATAACGGAACTAAATGAGTCGAATACGAGAAAAAATTTTGAATACATACGTTTTATACACTCACTGATCTGGACAGACATTCAGAGAAGCAAAGCGAAATGATGGGCGATGGGGAAGGCCTGTGAGCCGACTTCATTTAGTCAATCGTCAATCGATATTTATAGTCAGATAAAAAATACGTTACAAGCATGTGATGAGTAGGATAAGAAGTGTATGCACACGTACAGTCAACGTTGATAAGTAAATAATTAACAAGGTCAAAACGTGACTCAAGAAGAATGGGTTAATTAGCCTGTCCAGAAGATAGAATAAGTTATATGGGTTTAAACATAATAGCCGACACCACATGCATTTATGACATACACATAAGCATAAACACTCTTTCAGGGAAGGTTGATGGTCTCCTTCCCCTAGTATTTGCCATCATTATGTTTTTTATATCTTCAACCTGAAGGATTAGGCCGCTTATTTTTAGTAAACATATGGTAGACATTTTTTCAGCTTACGTTCCTTGTGCTAACCCACACGCGTACCCTTTGCATATTGCCAACATATATAAACTATACAAGCAAAAACTCATGCAATTCTTAGACATAAGCACACATTAGATAGTCCGTAAAATTTGTAGAGAACTCTGAAAAAGAAACATTTCCCCAACTAAATTTAATAGGCAGCGTCATCAATAAAACGAAATACTTGGTAATATACATTCAGAAAACTAACCTTTTACAAGTTGTTGCACGTGATTTTCTTTTGGATGATGGTGCAGTTGTATGAGTTCCACCACATTGACGTGGTGTACCACCATAAACATCATAATAATTACAATTAGATCTGATTTAAAAAAAAAGAAAAAAGTAGGGAAGATAACAACCTTTTTCTTAGAAGACTTTGTTAATGCCTCTCTCCTGCCTATAATGTATATTGATTACATTCACTTAGTATTGTTTGTTTGAATCTTCCCATTTATGTTTAGGACTGCAATTGATCAGTCTCTAATTAGCATATGTGTATACTGTGCGTATTGCCTCGATATAGCTTTAATTCACGAGCATTGTAAGCAAAGATGGATAATGGCTAGCAGTGAAATCCAGGACGCGCGTTTCATCCTATTTGGGACTCGTCAGCTGGATGTACCTGCATCTCACCCCATTGCACGAGCAAGTGGCTATCAGGATTCAGTAGCTAAGTGGATAACGGGATGGCGTTTGAAGCGAAAGGTACTGGGTTCGAGTCCCAGAGTGAACATCAACAAGTCTGAGATGCAGGTACATCCAGCTAACAAGTCCAAAATAGGACGAAACGCGAGTCAAACTGGATTGCATTTTTAGTCACCATCCATCTTTGCTTACAATATATTGATTACATTCAGATTATATATACATATAAACAGATAGAACATGAATTGGCTATTTAAAATACCCGGAATTGTTGTTATTGTTGTTCATAGAATATTGAAATCATTTTCATGTTATCAGTCTGATTTCTTTGGTAATAACAAGATTGTTTTGGATTGTATCTTGTTGTTTATTAACTAACAATCGCATTAATTTTGTGTTGTTTGTTTGAATCTCCCTTCATTGATGTTCAGTCTCTTATTGACATATGTGCATTCTATGCGTATTGCTTCGATATTACCTTGATTCATATGCATTATAAGCAGAGATGGATGGTGACTAGCTAGTAGTCATCGGAACTGAGTAGTTAAGTGGATAATGCGATAGTGTTCAAAGCAAACGGCACTCCACTAGTCCTGGAGTGGAAATCAACTCGAACGCAGATACATCCATCGGATGTATCCCAAATAAGACAAGGTGTGAGTCTTCGATTCCAATGCTAGCCGTCATTCACCTTTGATTTAGACAAATAGCTAATATAGGAATTTTATCAGTATGATTAGATTTGCAGAGATGGGGATTTACAATGTGACGTTCTAGATTGGCATATAAGACATTGGTCATAACCCACTAGTTTGCATGAAAGATAGATTGTCCCGGGTTCGAACCCTGGATGCTAGATGGTTATGTGTACCTCTTGTTGAAGAGTCCCATGCTATGAAGAAACAACAGTTCAGTGCTTTCAAATCTTCAATGATAATTTGAACTATGATAAAAAAAAACTATACATAGTTGTATACTTATTTCAGGATGTAAGAAATGTGTAGGTCACTTAATAAATTACATCAATTAATGTGAATTATGAAGCATATATATACGTATGAAAGAAAAACAAACTCATGCACTACATCATTCTATATACATAGAAATGGGTAAACAGGTGCATTGCAATTAATTGTGAAAGGAATAAGTTACAATATATCCCTCTGTGTGTGTATATGTGGGTACGTCGTTTTGGTTGAGGTAGAAGCATTAATGTATGTTGTTGTAAAAAGGTTACCTTGAAAGGTATAAAAATAGGCTTAGAGGCTAGAATTTACTTAAGACATTAGAAACAATGTCATAAGTATAAATATTACTTATGATACCCAGATATGTACCGACTTATCAATTAGATTTTTTCAATTCCATTAAGTAAGTAAGTAAGTAATTAAGTGAATCAATGAAATTACCAGGTACAGGTGTTTATTAACAGTTGTCTACGTAAGATACTTCGGATCCGTTGGCCAGATACTATCAGCAACAACCTACTGTGGGAGACAACAAATTAGATTCCAGCGGAGGAAGAGATCAGGAAGAAGTGCTGGAAGTGGATAGGACACACATTGAGGAAGTCACCCAACTGAGTCATAAGACAAGCCCTCATATGGAATCCTGAAGGCCAAAGGAAAAGAGGAAGACCAAAGAACACATTACGCCGAGAAATAGGGACAGACATGAGAAGAATGAATAAAAATTTTATAAAACTAGAAAGGAAGGCCCAGAACATAGTGGGTTAGAGAATACTGGTCGGCGGCCTATGCTCCATTGGAGGTAACAGACGTAAGAAGTAATTAAGAAAGTAAAACGGATCATGCACAGAATGTGATTCGAAAGAGAATAAAATCACAGGACTAAAAGGTGTAGAATAACTTGAAAATCCAAGGTCTAGAGGAAAATAAAAAGTGCATGAATTTGTGTTATTGTGGGTTAGAGAATGCTGGTCGGCTGCCTATGCTCCATTGGGTATAACAGGCGTAGGTAAGAAAGTAAGTAAATGAAATTACCATCAGGTATAAATGATAGAAAATAGATTATTCGAGCTAAATTATTAATATCCTGATGTTTTTTTGATGGAGTTTTGTTCTCTGAGCTGAATGGTTTCGTCGTGAAGGTTTCATCGTCCTTCTGAACGATATTATCAGCACAAACTTCGGGTAGTAGTGAAGTGTTCTCCACCATCTCAATATCTTGATATTATGAGTTATAATTATTGTTGTAAAAACTGTTGTACAAGACTACTGAATTGTTGATTAAAATAAGTAGTTTGTATAACTTGTTCAATTTTTATTCATACATATTTGATATGTTCAAAGAGATTGATCAATTGCAGTCTTAAATATTAATGGACGATTCAAAAAACCAATACAAAAAGGAATTAAAATTCACCTCACTACACAAGTCAGTGGAATCATTAGCTAAATGGATGATGTGATAACATTTGAAGTGAACGGTAATGGCTTCAATTCCTAGACTAAATATCAACGGTATGTACAGCAGGCAAATCATATTAGTGAGTCTTAAATAGGATGAAACGTGAGTTTTATATTCCACTGTTAGCCACAAGCCATCTCTCTTCAACTTTTAATTTACATCATAGACTAATTTTAATCATATCACTTGAATTCATTAGTTGATCTATGCTTGACCACCATAGAAAATCTGGATGCACTAGACGGCCGTTTCGTCCTATTATGGGACTCCTCAGCAGTGGGCATCTACGATCCCACACGAGAGATTCAATTCTGAGTTATAAATTTTGTCTTAAATGTCCAATCAATACATAAATTCTAACATATTGAGCTACTGTTAGTGTCCACATTATTAAGTCAATAATTTAACGTGAGTATTCAACTCACTAAGTCAATAGATTAATTGCATTAACTAATAAATAAGGAGAGACTATAATTTATGAACGAACGAATCAGATATAAGATAACGGGTTTCGGATTTCGGAGCGAAGTTCATCCATTGATTTGTCCAATTAACATTTTGGCATATTAGCTAATATCAGTTGGTGATGAAAACTCTGAATCTAATTCTTAACCCTAACCATCAACAGTAAATCATAATTGTAATTCTTCATATTAGTTTATAACCCTCACTTAGTTCTGGTTAGTAGGTGGACATTCTCAAAGTTAATTTAGCATTTCTCAAAGATCGTCCATGAATTATAGTCTTACTGATAAATGTAATTATATAACTGAGTAACATATTTTTCCTCTTCCAAATAGAAACTTTGAAATATACACTTGTTTACTTTAAATAAGTTCAAACAATTACCTACAGTGGTTTAGAGGTTAGACGTTCGGGTGTGAGACCAATAGGTCCCAGGTTCGAATCTCCAAGGTGAGATCGTGAATGCGCACTGCTGAAGAGTCCTACACTAATAGGAAACGGCCATCCAGCGATTCCATGTTTTTCATGATAATCTAACTTTCATCAACTTATGAATTCAACTATTAAAATTATCTACACTTTTGAAAAATAATTAATGAGTAATATACACTACAAGAGAAACTCATTCGTTATGTTAATCAGTCAGTCAGTCACAACGTAGAACTTCGTACGTACGTACATCAGTTCGAGTTGCCATATCACATTAACACAGAGATGAAGTTGTCGATTCAAATCCCATAGTGGTAGAAGTAGTAAGAGTATAAGTAGTAATCGGAAAAATTTAGAGTTTGAAAATATGTCACATTAATCAATAATAAAGCAAACCCCCACCCAAAAAAATAATCAGCAAGAAAATTCATAAAGAAAGATCAAATTTCAATAGTTGAGATCATGAATCAATTGAAGCTAGACCATCATGGAAAACATGGAAGCACTGGACGGCCGTTTCGTCCTACTACGGTAATCCTCAGCAGTGCGCATCCACGATCACGTGCTCGCGAGATTCAGACCCAGGACCTATCAGTCTTGCGCTAGAGCACTTAACCTCTAGATCACTGAACCGGCGGGCACCCAACGGTGTTAATGTCTAACTTCAACCAATCCACGATGTTTGAAGAGTCCCATATTAGGACGAAACGGCCGTCTAATGCTTCAAGGTTTTCCATGGTGGTCTAGTTTCAACTGACTCATGATTTCAACTATGAAAATACTGAAATCTTCACAAAACCTCTTCTGATCTATAATTATATGCTCACTAATGGGAAGCAGTGACCAGTGGAATTATTTTTCACCCAATCAATGAAAAATCAGTTTTGTATAGATTTTTCATATCAACACATTTAAATGTCATATGCATATATTTGTCACAGGGATACGGATAAGCAAGCAAGCAAACAAACAAAAAGATCACAATGAAGAGATAAATGAAGATGATGCAACATACTGAAAAATGTTGATTAAAATAAAAGAAAAAAGATTGAAAAAAACAAGGAAAGGAATGTAACCAATCGATCAAAATACAAAAAAATTTCATATGAATGATTATGTGCTGGTGAAGAATAATTGAAGCTCAGGTGGATGGTTTTGATAAAGTTTTGTACTTTGAGTTGGATGATTTGGTCATGGAGGGGGGTGGTGCCTCTTCCAGCCATAGGAACATGGTGAAGCCTAGTAGCCTCTTCTGGAGAAGAGTGCTACATCGAAGCACGGCACAACTACCGGGGCAGGATAGTTGTTTTTGCACTGCTTACACAGAACCTTTACATAACACTCTCATTCGTTTTTTTTGGGCAGACCCTCAATAGTTATGTAATGACTCTTTGTAGCATTCTTAATCGTTTGCGGGTATAGATAGAGTGGTTGATTAGGTCGATCTCCATCATCCACATTACCGCTTATGTTAGTACATGGGATGTTTGCCATGATCCAGGATGTACGACGAGGACATGTGAGTCAAAGCTTTCATTGTATACATCTTGTACAGGATAAACTCTGAACCATATGCGGAGAAATTCGAACATTTCACTTCTACTCGAAGTTTATGCTGATGATTATGTCGTTCAGAAGAACGATAAAAAGCTTCACGACCAAACTATCCAGCTCAGAGAATAAAACTTCATCAAAATGATCATGTGCATTAATTAATTAAATAATAAATTGTGATACATTATGATGTAATAAGTTACCGTTTATATGGTGGATCTATATAAAATGCTTTATTAGATCGTCTATAGATAAAATAGATGAAAAGTAAAATAATGTATATATACATATATATTTGGGCATATAATTTCATTATGTAAAATCATTTCACTTAGCTACATAATAATGTAACTTTATGGGCCAAGGTGGACGGTTGTTCAATTTCGTGGAGTGGTCGAAGTTAGACATTAACACTGTTGGATGCCGGTCGGCTCAGTGGTCTATTGGTTAAGAGCTCGTGTGCGAAACTCATAGGTTCTGGGTCGCATATAGTGAGGCGGGATCGTAGATGCACACCGCTGAGGAGTTACACAGTAGCGCGAAACTGATGGACAGTGCTTCCAGGTTTTCGATGGTGGTCTAGCTTCAATTGAATGATGAATTCAACTATAAAATTACTAAAAAATCTCCACAAAACCTCTTACTGATCATTGTGATATAACAAGGAAAACTATATTTATTATCGACTTTCTACTTAGTGCCCAATTCATTTGAAACTATCAAGTTCCACTTTGGTAATGGATACCTATAATAAGTTTAAGTTTATTTTAAATTTATGAGTTAATGTAACCTAGATCATCATGGAAAACCTGGAAACACTGAACGACTGTCTCGTCCTCAGAAAAAGGTATCAATGATCTCCACAAACCTCCATTCTGATAATAATCATCATGTGCTCACTAGTGACCGGCTCCAAGATAGATTTTCTGAAGTTCTAGTAAGAAGCCGTGACCAGTAGAGTCCAATCGATATTGGGTAGAAACAGGTATCTACCTCAAACAATGGATGAATGGTTGTACAGTCATTTGTGGATCGATAAAAGTAAGATATTAACACCGTTGGATGCCAGCCAGCTGAGTGGTCTACGGTTAAGCATTCGCACGCGAGACCGAAGATCCTGGTCTCGAATCCCGCATGTGCAATCGTAGATATGTACTGTTAAGGAGTTCCATACTAGGATGGAACAGCCATCCAGTACTTCCAGGTTTTTAATGGTGGTCTAGCTTACATCGACTCATAAATACAACTATTAAAAAAATCACTACAATCTCTATGATCCCCATTCTAATAAGAAAAAAATATACATTCACTCAACAAGTAAATTATATTTAACAAATAAGTCAATAAAGATATACATCATTGTAGTTCTTGAATAATTATGCAATCGAATAGGTAAGCAAATCATGTGAGCAATATTAATATGAAAAAATAGATTGTAAAAACTATTTGAAATCATTTTGTCAAATCTTTTGCGCTCAAATGCCCTCGTATGGACGAGAGTGGGGAGAGTTCGCTCGCCCTCTCCAAATGCTCTCACATGGGCACGCGTATATAGCCTCTACCAGGGAAGTCCTACTCACTGACTTCTCGTGGCACTACTGTTGTTTACGAAATTGAGAGGACGAAAAGAGAATGTCCGACGCTTTAACCGGGTTGGCGGATACGAAGGGTCTACCTAGGGGATTTGGAAAACCCTGATTCCAAACCAATGGTGCACATGGGCCCCAGCATCCTGAGGGAACAAATGGCGTACGGATCAATCGTTGGTCACCAGCTACCATGTGACTGCACCTCTACATGATACTCCAATGCCTTGTGGACTAGACTCCGGGTGTAGTCCCCTAGGAAAATCAGCTGCTTAAGTTTGGGCATCTGGGCAGTATCACAGCCTGCACGCAAATCAAATAAGACTTGATTCTCATGACGACACCAATAATAAAGATAAGACATTGAATTTGTTTGATGTAAACTCTTTTTTTTGACGAATGTATCGTTAATAAAAACTGTGAATTTCTTTTGTAACCATATATCTGATAACTTTCCCCTTTTTTCCTATTTGGTCATTATTGTTGAAAGAATTATTTTTATTATGTACTGCTAATGTTCAATTCATGTTTGACGGCGAATATTTTTGACAAGTTGATGGTGTTGCTATGGGTAGCTCTGTGGGACTTCTTTTAGCTGATTTATTCATGTCATATGTTGAAAATAGGACGAGTAAGCTCATTAGCGAGGCAACTTTGTACAGTAGATACGTGGATGATATACTAGTTATATATGATAAAGATTTTGGGGTTTCCCAATTATTAGATAAAGTTAATATCGTTCAAAACGATATCGTACTGAACTAGGAAGCAGAAAATAACAGCCAATCGCCTTTTATAGATATACCTTTAAGTCGAAGGGAGGATGGTACTATGAAACGGTTAGTTTATAGGAAAACAAATTGGACAGAGCAATATTTGAATTTCCATAGTTTCTGTCCATTGCAATACAAGTGAGGCTTGATTAAGTGTCTCTTTGATAGAATTCAAAGAATTTGCATTACTAATACGGTTGAAAAAGACAAAACGTCGCTGACTGGCACATTAATATTATATGGTTATCCACTAAAGTTTATAAATAGGTGCAAAGGTCAGTCATCGCCAAGATCTCTTGTTTATTCGGTTCCAAAGAAAAAGGTTTATATCTATCTACCATAAAGAGGTGAATCCAGTAGTATAGTTTTATGACAGATATCGAAAGGAGCCACTACAATCAGTATTGGATTGAAGAGATTGTCGGATTTTATTGATATCACGAATCAATCTGAGCTAAAAAAAATCATTGAAAACCTGTAAGTATTAGACAGCTGTTTTGTCTTAATATAGGACTCATGAACTTCAAAAGGAATCGAACCTAAGATTTTAGTGTTTCATAGTGAGTGCTTAACTATTATATTACTGATTTACATTTCTAACTTCAGTTGACCGGCAATAGTAAGCGATTACTTTTCAATGTTATTCATTGATCAATGATCAAACCACAATCGGCATAGTTAAGATCGTCTGATCATAGTATTTACTAATATTAGAGAAGTAACTCTTAAAATTAGTCTGTCATATTATCATTATCATTAGCTTTATTCAACATTATATTTTTGGTACAATATAGAATTTTGAACACAATGCATTTCAACAAGTTTCCGGTTTTTTACTTCTTGATCGATCCTGATAACAAATATTGATTGATCAGCAGTTAGAAGTTAGCAGTCCAGCCAATCGACATTTAAATAATGTCCATTCATTTCCCTGAATATATTCATCAACCATAATATCTCTAATTGGGTCTATGTAACTTATACAGCGAGAATTTCTATACTCGTTTTGTCCTATTTGGTACTCATCAGCTGGATGTAAATGTATCTCAGACTTGTCGATGTTCACTCTGGGACTCTAAACCAGTACCGTTCGCTGCAAATGCCATCGCGTTATTCACTCAGCTACTGATTCCTGATTACTACCTGCTTGCGCAATGAGGTGAAGTTTAAATTCACTTAGTATTGTTTGTGTGAATCTTCCTATTGATTTTTAGGACTGAAATTCATCAGTCCCTTATTGGCATATATGCATACTATGTGTATTGCCTCGATATAGACAAGTGAATTCGAAAATTTTGTACACTTTTCAGTAACGTACAAAATCAGATAAGTTGTTGACATATCTAGAACATAGGGACAAGTAGTCCAGATGTTCAAGTAAGCCGCCTATATATTGAATTAATATTGTTTACAATATTATACTACTTATTATAGATAGTATGCTACTTTTTTCCAGTGATAAGTAGTAATGACATTTTCAGTTTAATTTAATAATAGTAATAATTTAATTTGATTTATTCATCTCTTGAAGATTCATTTATTAACTACTTATTTCTTGTTATGAATGTAACTTAATTAGTTTCTTGAAAGGATTTTGATTTTAGAAAGTATCATACAGAAAAAAGAAACAATTTTCATAATGGTGGACAGTTGCTCTCTTCTGATATTGATGATATGCTCACTGGTGATTGGCTTCAAGAGATATTTCCTGGAGTTCTAATGAGAAGCAGTGACCAGTGGAGTTCAACCAGATCTGTTGTGAGATAGTAACTCACTGAAGACAATGGTGGAAGGTTGATCAATTTCGTGGATTAGTTGGGGTTAGACATTAACACTGTTGGTTGCCGGCCGGCTCAGTGGTCTCTCGGTTAAGTGTACGCGCGTGAGACTGATGGGTCCTGAGTTCGAATCTCGCGAGGTGAGATCACAGATGCACATTACTGAGGAGCCCCACCATAGGACGAAACGGCCTCAATTGACGAATGAATTCAACTATAAAGTTATTAAAATCTCCACAAAACCCCTTCTGATAATTTTCATTCACTAAATGATTTTACTCTTTTGATTCTCTACTTCACTCGTTTCTTCAAATTTTTTTGTGTGTAGGCGTTTGTCTCTCATTCTTTGTCATCTTTCAAATGTTTTATCTTAAGCTTACCCATTTCTTATATGGTACCGAAGTTTATATTAAAAAGCAAAGGGTCGTATGTAGGTAAGAGAGGAAAAAAGTTACTTCATTGACATTAGAGTATTCCTGATTATCATTTTAATGAATTAATAATTAGAAGAGGTTTTTGTGGAGATTTCAGTATTTTCATAGTTGAAAGCATGAGTCAATTGAAGCTAGACCATCAAGAAAAACCTGGGTTG
>NC_031499.1:7743974-7796580 GCF_000237925.1 Schistosoma mansoni | reverse complement strand
TTGTGCTTTTCTAGACAGCATCAGTGCCACTCCTTGGGTATGTGGGGCATTTTCTTCTTCATGACCGGAGTATAACAGAAGTTCCCCCGAAGATAGTCGTTGTGGTCCAACCTGCGTCCAATGTGTTTCACTGATTCCAAGCACTTCCAGGTTGTATTTCCTCATTTCCGCAGAAATTTGGAAGACTCTTCCGGTCTCCCACATTGTCCGGACATTCCATGTACCTATAAAAATTGTCGCTCTGGTTGTAAGAAGGTGCATCGGCCTCATGACTTCCGAAGGAACTCGGCTTTCATCATGAGACGTCATTTTTCCTTCTACTCCCAGGGCAGAGTTTGAATGGTTTGAATGATTTTTTCTGGTTAGCGTTTTTTTAGCGAGTTGATTTTCTACGGGATGGGGTCGCTAACCCCATGCCCAACCCTCCTCCTTTACCCGGGCTTGGGACCGGCAGTAGCCCCTGGAGGAGCTACAGGCGGAGTTACAATAATTCATATGTAAAATTAAAAAATTCTGTGAGATGTTGCTGGACATATTGTTGGATTTTATGTCTAGGATGATTTAATTCAGATGTAAGTAGTGACTTTTATTACAAGCTAAATACAAGGAACGCTACTCACATTTGATTGATCACTGGGTAGTGATCAATGTCATGCGCGTCAAGTCCTTCTTAGTGCTCATCTAATGCTATCGATCAAGTTGCAATATGCGCCAATTCCTTGGGGGGTCTAGCCTTCAAATTGACTAATGCTTTCAACTATGAATTAAGAATTGTTGTGATAATGGTTCTTTTTGTGACTTTTTAAGTAGAAATATTAAAGATATAATAGACAACTGGTTTGCTTTACCAAGAATTTCTAATCCATTTCAGTCTATTTTACGCTGTTAGATAATCTGAATGATTTCGTATAGGATAGTTTGTCATGTCTTCAGTGATTAGACGATTCAAATCATTCTTTTATCATTTTCTCAATGAGTTGACGATAGGCCTCCAAATGCCTTAGTATGGCCAAAAGTGCGGAGAGTCAGCTCTCCATCTTTAAATACACTCACATGGCCACATGCATACAACCACTGCCAGGGAAGTCCTACTCACTGACTTCTGGCGTCGAGAGTGTTGTTTAAAAAATTGAGAAGAAGAAAAGCGAATTTCCGGCACTTTAACCGGGTTGGTAGATATGGATGGCCCACCTAGGGCAATTGGCAAACCCTGATTCTAAACCACTCGTTCAAATGAGCTCCAGGATCCTTAGACAACAAATGACGTATAAACCTATTGTTGGTCACCGACTACCATGGGACTGCATCTCGTAACGTCTCCCCACGGCCTTATGGATTAGACCTTTAGGTCGAAAGTTCGGGGATTGGCCCTCTAAGAAAACGATCTGCTTTGGTTTGGGAACCCGGCCAGTAGTCCAGCCCTGACACAAGTGGAATGATGAACTGTGGCGCATATGTATTCGGTTCCCTTTTTTACCAATATTTATGTGTTCAAATATGTAAATAATAAATGGTGATAAGAAAGCACAATGAAATTAAATACGTTCAATGTTTGTTTTTTTCTCACTGAAGTAGGTTAGATATCGTCCTTGCTTAGAATTATGCATACAGTGCTTTTGGGGCTTGCTAAATTGTATGCTGCTATCTTTCATTCATTATGTCGATAATCAACCCAAGAGACCTATTTCTAACTATCATCAAAAATTTGAGGTAAAGTTCCAATATACTGCTGAACCGATTAGAATCAAGGGAACAACTTCAAATTCATAATAAATAAGTCAATCTAGAATGAAATAACAATACTCTTCAACATTTACCATGCATAATATTGAAGTTAGGGTTATAAGTAGTATTTAAGGTTCGAATTAAAAATCTTCAAAATGTTAAAAATTGAGTAGAGTGAGAGAGATCGAGGAAGAGAGAGACCGAGGAAGAGAAAGGATATAATGATAACTAATAACTTACGTTTGTATTTGATGACGTAAACTTTCCAAATCAAATGTGGTATATGGTCGTATGGATTTATTCATTGGGAAACCACGATTGTCAGTTGGATAACTGCCTAAATATCTATTGAATTAAGAATATGAATATTTAATATCAGAAGGGGTTTCGTGGATACTATAATTGAGATCATGAACCAACTGAAGCAAAACCACCATGGAAAACCTGTAAGCAGTAGACGGCCGTTTCATCCTATTGTGGGACTGCTCAACGGCAGTGCGCATCCACTATCCCGCTTCGTGAGATTCAGATCCAGGACCTATCAGTTTAGCACGCGAGCGCTTAACCTCTAGACCACCGAGCTGGCCAGCATTCAACGGTGTTAATGTCTAACTTCAACCGATTCACGAAATTGAGCGACACATCTGCCATTATGTTCAGTGATTTACAATAGACCCGGCTGAACTCCACTGGTCATTGGGCGCGAGACTGATAGGTCCTGGGTCTGAATCTTGAGAGGCTGGATCGTGGATGCGCAATGCCACTGAGCGGTCCAACAATAGAACGAAACAGTCGTCCGGTGCTTCCATGTTTTCCATGGTGGTCTAGCTCCAACTGACTCATGAATTCAACTATAAAATTACTAAAAAATCTTCACAAAACCCATTTTGATTTAAAGATATGATCAGTTATGTTCTGAATGATTCAATTTTTTTTTAAACAGAATATTCAATGTTCAACAATATTTAATAAAAAGTCCAAAATGAAATCTGATTAAAAGTTTGTGTTGATGATATTGTTCAGAAGAACAACGAAATCTCCACGATCAGACCATCCACTTCAGATAACATAATGTTGCGGCGGCTTCTGAGAACTACAAAGGAGCCTCCAGAGTCCCTAGAGTAGCCGAAGATTTCCATCCAATCAGAACGCAATGGAGCTTTTTAGAAATATCAATGTATCATGCTACTATTGGCTAGTAGCATACCATACCTCTTCGCAGATTGGTTGACTTATTATGTTAATATAAGAAACACTAATATCTATAAATACTAATGGTTTTCTGTACATTTTGATTCTTGCCCAACAAGCATTTTCTTCAGTCTTCTTCTGTCTTCTTGTTTGTAATTTGGAGGGTTATAAATTGTCGAAATTCAATTAGAAATTCTTTTCATTAAACTACTAACATTATTGGTAAACAGTAGTAAACTTTATCCAGATAAGCTAATATCTCACTTGTCAGCTTTCAAGTACTATACTGAATCAGACAATTTCAGATATCAGATAGAGAATACATTTTAGTTTCAAAGTAAGAGACAGTGAATATTAATAGTAATTAACAATAGATCGCTTAGTTAGTCAATCAAGAAAACTATAGGATTACTTACTTACTTACGCCTGTTACTCCCAATGGAGCATAGGCTGCCAACTATTATTCTCTAACCCACTCTGTCCTGAGCCTACCTTACTAGTTCTATCCAAGTTTTGTTCATTCTTCTCATGTCTGTCTCAATTTCTCGGCGTAATGTGTTCTTTGGTCTTCCTGTTTTCCTTTGACCTTCAGGATTCCATGTTAGGGCTTGTCTTGTGACACAGTTGACTGCTTTTTTAAATGTGTGTCCTATCCACTTCCACCACTTCTTCCTGATTTCTTCCTCCATTGGAATCTGGTTTGTTCTCTCACACAGTAGACAGTTGTTGCTGATAGTGTCTGGCCAACAGATCCTAAGTATCTTACGTAGACAACTGTTAATAAACACCTATATCTTCTGGATGATGGCCTTCGTAGTTCTCCAGGTTTTCGTTCCATACAGTTGAACTGTCTTGACATTTGTATTGAAAATTCTTATGTTGGTGTTGATTGACAGGCAATTCTTTTGAGTTCCAGATGTTTTTCAGTTGTAAATATACTGTTCTTGCTTTGCCGATACGCGAAAACTATAGGATCTGTTATAGATATTTACTAGCTTACATCCTAAAACCAAGCTTAATCATTTACTTTACCTAATTTAATTATTTTAAACAACTACCATAGTACATCTTCTGTGTTCTTCTAGGTTCAACAATGTCAAATAGTTTTATAGATAATGGAAAAACGGTAAGTTAGGAAATAGAATAATCATTCCTAAACTAAATTTTAGTCAACCATTGTTTATCTACTGATTAACTACCATGACTTCAGTCTGAATTTAATAAGGCCAAGCTTAAATTAACAATCAACTAATAAACGCTGTGCTGTTGTAATAAGTATAAATATTACCCTGGATACCATCAGTAACAGCTTAATGTAAGAAAGAACAAATTAGCTTCAAGCTGAAAAAGAAATAAGGAAAAGACGATGGGAGTGAATAGAACATATATTACTGAAATCATTAAACTGTATCACAAGGCAAGTACTAACTTAGACTCTTTAAGAGAAACAAAAAAGAAGAAGACCAAAGAACATACTGAGCTAAGAATTGGAAGCAGATAATGAAAAGGATGAATAGAAACTGTAAACAATTAAAAAGGATTGGTTACACTCTTCATTACTGTCCAAAAGATGTGCGTACTACAGTTGACTATGCTAAATGATACGATATGCTCTAGATTCGAAAGTGAATGACTTTTGTCCTATTTCATATAGAAAATATCAGTGGAGATAGATTTGTATAGTGTTTCGAATGTTTGATATAAGAATGAACAAGAGTGTTCAGCGTTTCGAATGACTGATTCGTTACATTTGGATTGTAAATTACATAAAAATTAACCTTATCCTTAAATCCTAACCCTAAATCCGTAATCCTGATCCAAACCCTAGCCTTGAATACCCCACATTCTAACTCTAAGAAAGAACAATGTGAAGAGCCCTGAAAATTAGTTTGGATCCTAATAAATGTACATAAGGGCTAATTTGTTTGTCGTTTATTCAGTTTACCCACCGAAAAACTTGTAAAAGACTACAAGAGATTTATCAATTATGTAAAATCATTTTATTATTTGTACGGTGTCCCGTTACTATTTGCAATATTGCGGTATATGCTACTTATGTTTGCAGATATAAGTAGTATGTAACACCAGTCAAAAGTGAAATGTCTGAGAGCAGAAGATGGAGAAGATTGAAATGAAAGGAAGAAAGGAAACTGAAAGCAATCAAGATAACAACAAGAATTAAAGAACAATGAATTTTGTAAGAGACAATTCAAAGAATATGTACAATTGATTTTTCACATTTTACTAAATCACTGTGTAATTCAGCCATTCGAATACAATTTTATATAGTTGACATCATGAGTCAATTGAAACTAGACAACCATGGGAAACCTGGAAGCACTGGATAGCCGTTTCGTCCTATTAAGGGACTCCTCAGTAGCAGTGAGCATCCACGATCCCGCACTCGCGAGATTCGGACCCAGGACCTACCAGTCTCGCGCCAAAGCACTTAACCGATAGACAACAATAGAACGAAACGGCCGTAAAGTGCTTCCAGGTTTTCCATGGTGGTTTAGCTTCAATTGACTCATGATCTCAACTATATAAAATTACTAAAATCTCCACAAAACGGAGAAGTTCATTTTCAACACTAATAATCTCCAAGGTCATAGTAAGGAGTTTCACAAACATAATAAACTAAAGGTGGGGTTCCGTTTTTCTCATCGATTGGTCAATGATTGAAACGCATTACCCGAACAAATGGTATCAACCCCATCAGTGAACATTTTCAAGGAAAACCTGGACCTTCACTGGAAGGCAATCTGTCAGGATTAACACAGGTTCATCAACCTACTATCCTTATTACTGAATACTGAAAACTGAAGACCACCTTCTCATTCGACTATAAATTGGTCTCTCCAACTGAGCATTCGTACACCACACTATTAGTTTTTTTTTCTTTAGAACAACTAATCTCATTGCAAAATCTATTACCCCAATTGTGTAACAACTGACTGGGAGGTAGTTTCAAACACATCTCTCTATATTATGTTACTCTTACTAGTTTATCCTTTAGAGAGCTTCCCATTTTATTAACAAAACAATTTAACTTACTCTTGACTTAAAGCAACTTCTAATGGACGATCACATGATATACAATGATAATGTTGCATAAGACTACGTTTTAAACCAGCAGCTTCATCTGTTATTTGTCTAGTTGGTGATGTATCATGTGAAAATGAATTAAGACGTTTATTAATTGATTTAAATCGTTTCTCTAACCATTCTCTTAATTGTTCCATTTCATCACGATCTAATTTTGTTTCCATAGTTTCTTGTAAATCGGTTAATAATGATTTCAGTTCATTTTCCTGAAAAAAATTTTTTTTTTGGGGGAGAGGGGGAGAATAGTAACCAGGTGTATATACAGAGAATTAAACTTTGACAAGTTAAATAAATCAATTCTTATAATTTAAATCACGAACCGATCTGAATTAGATCACCACTGGGAAGTCTAAGAACACGGAATAACCACTTTGTCTTAGTATGAGCTTTTTCAGAGGTGTTCATCCATGATCATTCAACCAGGAATTCAATTAAGGACGTTCGGTTTTGAACAAGAACGCTTAACATCTAGACTACTAAGTCAGTATCTGATTGCGTGCAAGTGCAACTTCAGTCAATTCGTAATATTACTCGACCATCTTTCATTTGTTTTGAAATTATTAACTACGTAACCCAAGCTAAACAGCGTACTTACTATAAGAAGATTAGAAATCAGAAACAAGACATCGTTAACACACGTAATAATCAGAACCAGGTAAATATTTATAACGGTTTAGTTATTATTGGCCACTAAACTGATGTTATTTTCTCGTTAAATATCTATTCTCTCAATATCTTAGATGAAGAGATTTTGTAGAGATTGGTTTGCTTCGTAAGTTGTATTTATCTGAGATAGATAGCACTATGAAGATATTTAGTTTGAATATCTTACTTCTTAGAAATACGTGCCCACAACTCATCAGGTGTTGGACTCAAGACCTTTAAGATCTTAGAGACAGTTCCATATTAGGTGGAAATATTTGTATAGTGCTCACTCGTAATCATTGGTATCACGATTGAAATCAGTATGTGACGAATATAGCCTATAAACAAAGTATATTGACTAACTATATGTACATACATCAATGTTATCAATCTTTGCATTAGGATTGCTCATTTTGGTTTTATCGTGTAATCATCAAATGGAAATAAGTATCGTAAGTAAAGTCATCAAAAGCCGATAGATTTTCGGATTTTTCATGTTATCTTATCATAACTGATTAATTTATTAAGGTTGATGTTGTCGAAAACGTTCTAATTTACCTATGATGAGAAGACTGAAAGAAGATTCTTGTTAAAGGTTAGTCTTCTTACTGGTAAATTTGTAGAATTTTATATTTGAGATCATGAGTCAATTGAAGCTAGACAACCATGGAAAACATGGAAGCACTGCTTTAAGGCCGCTTCATCCTATTGCGGAACTGCTCAGTGGCAGTGCGCATCCACGATCCCGCCCTACGAGATTCGAACCCAGGACCTTGCAGTTTCGCGCGCGAGCGCTTAACCACTAGACTAACAAAACTGCCGTCCAGTGCTTACAGGTTTTCCATGATGGTCTACCTTCAATTGACTCATGATTTCAACTATAAAATTATTAAAATTTAAACACAAAACCCCTTCTGAAAATGAAAAATATTTCGTTCTCTTCTAATAATCTAAATAAGTAGTATATCAAATAAACTAAAGATTTGACAAATGAATGTACTGTATAAAATTTTCATATTAAGTTAAATCTAAGCGTAGGCGAATTATAATTATGACTAATTGTATTCTATGCAAGTAAATCAATGTAACCACCCACGAATCCATTTGTCTTTGACACTATAGCTTTTGATAAGTATATATAAGAAAGGGGGGTTGCTATGAGGATTTACTGTTAAAGATTATAAGTTATTGACAAAATAAGAAGGTTTTGTGGAGATTTTAGTAAGTTTATATAGTTGAGATCATGAATCAATTGAAGCTAGATCATCATTGAAAACCTGGAAGCACTGGACGGTTGTTTCGTCTTATTGTAGGACTCCTCAATGGCAGTGCGCATCCACGACCCCGCCTTGTGAGATTCGAACCTAGAACCTATCAGTCTCGCGCGTGAACGCTTAACCTCCAGATTACTGACCTATTAAATTACCATAATATCCACGTAAACCCCTTCTTATTACTAAACAAAATATTAATCAATTTATATGGTCAACATCTTACTTTGATTAATGAACTTACCGCTAAGGTTAACTTTGCAAATAGATCTTCAATTAATTTTTCAAGTGCTTGATTTGTATTATCAAATTCTAAACGATTAATGAAACCTTTTACATCTTCCCGATCAGCTTTCTACAATTCGAAATAATAATAATAATGCTGTTTAGTATTGGAGATGGTTAGAAGAGGGTTAGGGGCAGCCAAACTAAAACTTGGCATCAGTGCTTGAAGTCACTATTTTCTAGTCTGAACCATGTTGATAGATGCAGACTACTTGGTTGAGGTTCGCGTAACCAATGGTTGGAGACTGTGGGTGAAATGGCTCAAAATTGATCACAATGGCATAAGTGTATACACTCTCTATCTTCTCTTAAACCTTGAGATTAAAATTGCTTCATAACTTTCTTCCTTCCTATACTATATCCTTATATAAAATCTTTATTTTGTATATTACCACCACTAAACTAACTAATTCTATGTGTTCGGTGTTCATCTTGTTGTGCTAACGAGGTATGGCAACTTGGACCAATGCATATATGTGACTGTTCCTACGTTGTAGCTGACTGACTTATTGAATGATAATAATAGGGACAATTGAAAGACGAAAGTAATTCAATGAAAAGGGTATATCAAAAATGGAAAAAAAAACTTCATTCCATTTGAATAAACTTAAGATTTGTCTTTTTATATAGTTGAAATCATGAGTTAATTGAAGCTAGACTACCATAGAAAACCTGGAAACACTGGACGGCCGTTTCGTCCTATTGTGGGATTGCTCAGTGGCAGTGCGTTTTCATGATCCCGCCTCATGAGATTCGAACCCAGGACCTATCAGTCTCGCACACGAGTGCTTAACCATTAGACCATTAGATTTGTCTACTTTTTTTCTATAATACTATTATTGGTTAAAAAGTAGTTTAAATGATCATTGAAATACTCATATTGTCGAAGAAAGTTCATGAAGAATCCGAAAATCAATTAAGGATCATGTAGTTTACACTTTATAATAGTCTTCATTAAATTAATATTCTTTGAAGATTTTGATGACAATCCTATGGTTAGGGTTCGTCATCATTAAACTATTCGGATCATAATTGATCTCTTTAGTTAGACTGAATGCTATACAATAATTGGTCACTTATTAGAATGTTATCAGTACGAAAGATTAGACAAGATTATGTTGGTTGCTAACTGAAATCTGGTTATCCTTTGAAATATGAAATCAGATTAGATGGATGGAATCCGGAAGGGAAGTGGAAAAGAGGAAGGCCAAAGAATACACTATGCCTGGAAATAGAAGCAGATATGAAAAAGAAGAATAACAACTGGAAAGAACTGGAAAGGATTGCCCAGGACAGGGTTGGATAGAGAATGCTGGTAGGCGGCCTATACTCCTCCACGAGAGGTAAAAGTCATAAGTAAGTAAGTAAGATGGTAATGTTGACAATATCTAAAACATTAGATCGATAAATATCAACTAAGTGATATTATACTTGTCATAAGACCTGAAGGATGTGGATCGAAATTCATCCGGGATTCATCACCCTTCACATTTGGAGAAGTGTGATCAGTAAACAGCTATTCAGTACTTCTTGATTATGATAAACTCCATTCTAAACTAATACAGATGAATGTAAAGAAGAAGACCCGATTTACAAAAGTGTTAGGTGGTATTCTGGGATCACATGTTTTCGCAAAGCAGGACAACTAGTATATTGTTGCAAGAATAAACCATGTGTGTTGACCTAATATGACTAAATGAACTGTTCATTTGGCTAAGGTTACTATTGAAATATCACTATCTCAGCCAATTCAGTATTAGATGATATAAACATAATACGTTTGGTAATTAAAAATTCTTATACACATTCAATCTCCTTACTGTTAATAACAAGTCCGATGAGAGTTTATCAGACGTGTATAATGAGCTGATGAAACAGCACAGAATAACAGGTTACCAATGATTTTCGAGTACTTCATCAATTCATTATAAAATTGCCTTCAGTAAATGTAACTTAAAAATTCATTCAACATCATTTACAATTATGGATGATGGCTAGTAGTTGTATCAAGGATGCGCGTCTTGTCCTACTCAAGACTTATCACCTGGATCCACTTTGGATCCCAGAGTTGATGTTCAATACGAGAGTCGAACACAGTATTGTTCGCGTCAAATGACATCATGTTATCCACTTAGCTACTGAGTAAACATCAACCCTGGGATTCAGGTACATCCAGGTGATTAGTCCCAGATAGGACGAAACGAGTATCACAGATTCCACTGCTAGCCACTATCCATCTTATGGGGGTGTCAGAAGTCTTGCTTCGATAACTCCTTAAAACGACAGGGATGAAATACCGACTGATTTTGGGTATAACACAGGTAAATATCCCCAAGATAATTCAAAATGACGTATGAATACATCAGTTTTTAAATGATTTACTGTAATAACATAAATTTGCCATATTATATAATTAAGCATTTGTAACTAAGAGATATAATCAAGTAACTATGTCATATAATTACTCCATTTCCGGATGTCATTACATGTCAACAAATATTGGATAACATCAATTTCATATGTCATTCATACTCTGCCAATTAAATAATTAAACTCACTATTGTTTGTTTGAATCTTCCCATTGATGTTTAGGACTGCAACTGGTCAGTCTCTAATTGGCATATGTGCATAGTGTGAGTATTGCCTTCATATAGCATTAATTCACAAGCATACATTTGAAGCGAAAGGTACTGGGTTCGAGTCCCAGTGTGAACATCAACTCTAAGATATAGGTATATCCAGTTGACGAGTCCCAAATAGGACGAAACGCGCGTCAAACTGGATTCCAATGCTAGCCACTATCCATCTTTGCTTACAATTAAATATATTGAAGTTAGACATTAACACCGTTGGATGCCGGCTCAGTGGTCTATCAGTTAAGGGCTTCGGCTCGATACTGGTATGTCCTGGGTTCGAATCTCACAGGACGGAATCGTGGATACGCACTGCCACTGAGGAGTCCCATAATAGGACGAAACGGCCGTCCAGTGCTCCCAGGTTTTCGATGGTGGTCTAGCTTCAATTTACTCATGATTTCAACTGTGAAAATTAAATACTTGTTTAACATGTCACAAAATCATAAAACTTAATCATCTCAAGCTAGAATAGACTTCACCCCATCAGCAGTGGCTAGTTGGATTCAGTTGCTAAATAGATAGCGTCATGGTGTTTGAAGTAGATGGTACTGGGTTTGAGTTTCGGACTGAAAATCAACTGTGGAGTGTAGACACATGTATTGGTTGTAATAGAAAAGATTAAGAGGTCAAGATACCTTTTGAGAAGAAGATGTGAATTAGTGAAATGATGAAAAAAAATAGAATTCATGAGGAATTTATAGACTTTGGATCTAAGAGAAGACGTAGAGTACATGTACCTGTGTTACTGTGAATCAATTTGAGTCATCTTATCTAACGTATTTAATCATTGGTTACAATAATCACTCAAATCTCAACCAAGTAGTCTGTATCTATCTACATGTTTCAATCCAACAGTTGGTTTCTTTATGCTTTGATGCCATGTCATTGTCTGCCCCCCTTTAGTTTTATATCAACGTACCTCTACAACAACCATCATCACGAGGTCAGGTATTCTGTGGATAGAATTACATGCTATATATGTTAATTATTTCAGTCGGTAAAGATTAACTACTTTTTCAATCGACTTGACGTACTTTATACTTTGCCTATAAACTAAAAATGGTTAACCTAATGGTTCTAAAATACATTAGCAGTGGTTTGAAGATACATGTAATCGGATATCAAAGACTTACGATTATCCTGTACTTTTAGAGGTCACATTTCACAGCTATAAATTAGATCACAGAGAACTTCTGTGTTGTATAGTTGTCCTTTAATTGAGAGACGTGTATCTTCCTTAAGCCACAGGTAACGTAAGTTGGCAAAAGCCAGATGAGCTTTTTAAATGCTTGTTACTGTTTCGTCAAACATCAACCCATTAGGTGTGATAAAACTTCCAAGATAAATGAATTAGTTGACATACTTAACTAATCCATTCCCTATAATTGATTCAAGCATTGACAGAAATCTGTCCTGTAGCAAGGTACTAACGCTAAGTAGATTGTATTTGTCACAAACTGATGATGTTTGGGGTAGCATTGAAAACAAAGCATGACTGTGAAACTATTCTGTCTTATAATGAAGATACTGATTCCATATTCATCTACAACCCCACTCTTGGTCAAACTCACAAACTTCGGCCCCCTAGGGTGAATGCTTAACTACTGGAATCCCTGAGTCAACCAACAGTACAATTCCAAATCTAATCAGATTGATATGTTACGTGAATATCATCCAATCCCACTAACTAAGACCAGTTTGTTCTTATTATATATAAGCCGAACCAGTTCAAGCTTCCCACTAGTAAGCTAACTAGTTTAACTGAATTACTATATCGCAAATTGATTAAAGTCGTAATTGTGTCATTATAATATACCAAATCAATGACAAATACCACCTACAAACTAAACCAACCTCCACAAACCTAGGATGCTGTTAGTTTCAATGCTAGTGGGATATTATTACTATTATTATTATCAGTGTAAATACGTAGTACACCAGAAATTCTATTTCACTAGGTAAATAATGCTTGTGTGTGTGTGTGTGTGTATATCAAACACGCACTTATACTTTTGCTTACATCCCATTGTCATATATATGAACCAGTCAAATTCTTTCATCCCCAATTTAAAGTAATATAAACTGTTATCTAATTGGTTAGCAGCTAATATCAAGCATTTTTCTACCATGAATACTGCCGACATTCTTAGTGAGTTAAATTCGCAGCAGAACAATGTTGTATTCGGTTAAAAATGGACCAATAATTGACATTATTATAGTCCCTTTTATTGTTATTCCTATCTATCGAATAAAACTATTTAAACAATTTCTATAATATAATATGATATGAATAAAGAATGTAAATTTTTATTTTCGTCAAAAGTTTCAAATTGCGCCATTCAATTTAAATTAACCTCACAATATCAATATATTTATTAAACATTATTTTAACTACTTATTAGTAGTTCAAACATTTATCCGCAAAAAACACACACTCATTCATGTTACCTAATTCATTAGATGACATATTAGAAAGAACTCAAATGAATGGAATAAATACTACTAATAATAATAATCATAATGACAATAATAATATAAATCAATTCAATAATGAACATCCTTTTCATATAGGTATAACTCGTCTATTAAATCATAGTACCATACATGGTTTATCACATATTTCCACAGCAACTAATCATATTACCCGTTTAATTTGGTTCACATTATGGTTCCTTAGTATTATTGGTTTTTTAATTAATTTATCATATATTATTGAACATTATTTATCTCATCCTATATTAACTACTTATATCAATGATTATGAACCATTTCAATGGCCTGATATAATATTATGTAATCCAATGGCACCATATAATGTATATACTAAAGATAAATATCAATTATGGAATGATTATGTTCAATTAGCAAGGAATCTATCAATTAGATTACCAAAGGATTTATTTATTCATATAGATGAATTAGATACTAATGAAATAATGATACAATCATTAATTCATTCAACAATATCTTATTGGCAATTTAATATTGGTAATGTTGAAGATATGTTTCAATTTATAGCAATGGATAATGGTTATGAAGGTATACGTTTATCTATTGGATTAGATAATAATTTAGTAATGGTACCAATGCCATTGAGTAGATATTTCTATACTCAGATATTACAAAAACGTTATAATATACCATGTTTTAATTTTCAAGTAAGTTTGATTATTTAAAGGATGATGAATTGATGTAAAGTAGATAGATAAGTAATAGATCAGAAAAGGTGTTTTTGTGGAGATTTCAGTATTTTCATAGTTGTGGGACCGCTCAGTGGCAGTGCGCATCGACGATCCCGTCTGACGAGACTCGAACCCAGGACCTATCAGTCTCGCGCGCGAACACTTAACCTTTAGATCGCTGAGCCGACTGGCATCCAACGGTGTTAATGTCTTACTTTGACTAATCCACGAAATTGAGCGACACATCCAACATTGTCTTCAGTAAGTTTCTATCTCAAAACGGACCTGGTTGAACTCCACTGTTCACTGCTTCCCACTAGAACTCCAGAAAATTCCTTTTGAAACTAGTCACTAGTGAGTATATGTTGAATAATATCAGACAATGTTTTATGGATATTATAGTTGAGATCATGAGCCAATTGAAGCTAGGCCACCATGGAGTCCCACAATAGGACGAAACGGCCATCCAGTGCTTCCAGGATTTCCATGGTCGTCCAGCTTCAATTAACTCATGATCTCAATTATCTCATCATGCCTATATAGTATGATAACAACTTTGTGGTTTCCGAGATCAGTGAAACTCATCGAACAGAAGTTGAACAGAAGAAGCTAGATTGGAGAAAGATGCAGTTATACTGTAGTCATGAATGAGAAGATTCTTTGCCCACTCAGAGGGTCGTACCGATGTTGTCCAAACTAGCACGAAAAACATTTGTAGGATGAGAATCTCATGGACTCAAAATCATTGATATTGGTAATGTGGATAATATGTTTCAATTTATAGCAATGGATAATGGTTATGAAGGTATACGTTTATCTATTGGATTAGATAATAATTTAGTAATGGTACCAATGCCATTGAGTAGATATTTTTATACTCAGATATTACAAAAACGTTATAATATACCATGTTTTAATTTTCAAGTAAGTTTGATTATTTAAAGAATGATGAATTGATGTAAATTAGATAGATAAGTAATACTTGGAAGTAGTGAGCACATGTTACATTCTAGTATAGGACTCCTGACCAGTGTGCAACTGAGGATCGATTCTCAGTTCCACAAGTTTTAGAAGTCATACACTAGAAAAAAAAACATATATTCACTATTTCCAAGTATTACTTATCTGTTGTATACCGTGAGAAATTATGAATGGTAACTTTATGAACTATTTATGGACCAATATATGATATGAATATTTCCTATTGTATAACTGTTGAGTAACTTAACTATTCATATTCGTGTTTCCCTTATACTAAGCTTTATTTCGATTTATGAACCATTATTATACGATTTACCATTCTTGAATTACACCTGGTCTATTAATTACTGTTCCCTCTATTCACAGCCACAATTGGTCAAATCTTGTACAAAATGTTATTTTCTATTTTATTGGTACAATGTGGTCAGTTTGTTTGGTATATAAACTCAGTATGTTTGAGAATAATGATTCATATTGCAGAGACTGTTATTGGTGTTCTGGACTTAGCTGACTGGGCTAGGCAGATAGCAGGACTGATACGTACACTCAAGACTGCTCATACGGCTTTTGTGTACCATTGAGCGATCAATAAATTCGCTGTTCTCTAATTGACGATTTTATATAACTTCATATATTCAACAGGGCACTCACTCACAAGTTATTCGCACACAAAAAACTGAAGGTCCTGGCTAAAATCTTCAGTTGTACATTGGTTAGCAATCCTACACTAGAACGTAACATGTGTTCAATACTTAGAAGTATTACTTATCTATCCAATATACATCATGAACATATGTTTTGTTCTAGTGTAGGAGTTAAAAACAGTATACAAGTGAGGATCGTACCGAGGATCTTCAGTCTTTTGTGTGTGAACATCTGACTTCTTGATAATTAAATCACAATATAGTAGTATGCATAATTAACTTTCATAGATCTATCATATTACTTTAGTTATTTTAGTGAATATGAAACAAGGTAATAATACTTTATAATTTATTAATAAATCTCTGTTCTTCATAGTTGAAATCATGAGTCAATTAAAGCTAAACCACCATGGATAACCTGAAAGCACTGGATAGCCGTTTCGTTCTATTATGGAACTCCTCAGCAGTGAGCATCCATGATCCCGCATTCGCGAAAAATACTGAAATATCCACAAAACCCCTTCTGATTATAATCATATGCTTACTGGTGACTTACTTTAAGATACATGTCCTGGAGTTCTAGTGAGAAGCAGTGACCAAAGGAGTTCAAACCACGTCTGTTGTGAGATAGGAACTCACTGAAGACAATTGGTGAACGGTTGCTAAATTTCGTGGATTGGTCAGAGTTAGACACTAACACCGTTGGATGCCGACCGGCTCATCGGTCTAAAGGTTAAGTATTCGCGTACGAGACTGATAGGTCCTGGGTTCGAATCACGTGAGGCGGAATCGTCGATGTGCACTGCCACTGAGCAGTCCCACAATAGGACGAAATGGCCGTCCAATGCTTCCAGGTTTTTCATGATGTTCTAGCTTCAATTGACTCATTATTGCAACTTTGAAAAATACTGAGATCTCCACAAAACCCCTTCTGATTATATCTCTATTTAGTGTCAGTTTGTGTTCAATACAAGCTGTTACTAATAGTAATAATGTATTGACTTATAATTCTAATCGATACATAGATTATCAGTATAAAACTAATCATAACACTTAATATTCATTAACAATGTTCACCCTTATAGAACCGAAACAGTCATCTGTTTGGATTTTCAATTTGACATTTGAATTAATAAGGCAAATGAATTACCTATAAAAAGCATAGTTGTATTTAGTATCAGAAGGGTTTTGGTTATAGTAATTTTAATAATTGAGATCATAAATCAATTGAAGCTAGATCACCATGCAAAACATGAAAGCACTGGACGGCCGTTTCGTCCTAATGTGAGACTGCTCAGTGGTAGTGCGCATCCACGATTCCGCCTCACGTGATTCGAACCCAGAGGTTAAGCGATCGCACGCGAGAATGATAGGTTTTTGAGTTCGAATCATGTGATGCGGAATCGTGGATGCGCACCATTGGATACTAATTCACTTCTCTAAAAGTTAAGTTGTCACCATGCCACCTGAAAGTTCTGTGTTCGATTCCCAGTGGTTTCAAAGATGCACACTACTGAAAAGTCAAGGATGAAATAAGCATCTAGTTTTTTCCAGGTGTTTATTGGTTTCCTAGCTAAGATCAGTCTATGATGCAAGCTATGAAAGTATTAAGAATTGTTTAAGTGGATTAAATAAATGATTTAAATGACAGATACTAGCTAAATACATTAATGAATATGTGATTGTTATCTTCACTTTATATCACATATCCTTTAGCTTTGCATCATTCCATGGTATCCAAATAATACAATGAATAATATGTACATCTCTTTCTATTCATATCTTAGAACTACAAGCATGATGTACATACCTGCTTACCAACCTCCATACCTACTTGCCTAGATACCTATTTACTACACATTTAATGCAGTTCTAAGAGTATTTGTTTACAAACAGACAATATGATCAAGTTTATAGAGAGATTGAAAATATGTCTTATCAAAGGTTGAGTTTAATACACAATGGTGTAATAAGCAAAGATGGATAGTGGCTAGCAGTGGAATCCAGGACGCGCGTTTCGTCCCATTTGGGACTCATCAGCTGGATGTACCTGGATCTTAGAGTTGATGTTCACTCTGGGACTCGAATCCAGTACCCTCACTTCAAACGCCATTGCGTTATCCACTCCGCTACAGAGCCCTGATAACCATTTGCTTGTGAGATGGGGTGAAGTTTAAATTCACTTGGTATCGTTTATTTGAATCTTCCCACTGAAGTGAAAGGTACTGAGTTCGAGTCCCAGAGCAAGCATCAACTCTAATATGTAGCTGATGAGTCCCAAATAAGACAAAACGTGCGTCCTGGATTCCACTGCTAGCCACTATCCATCTTTGCTTATAATGCTTATGCATTAAGACAATATCGAGGCAATACGCACAGTATAAACATATGGTTAATAAGAGACTAATCAATCACAGTCCTTCACGTCAATGGAAGGATTCAAACAAACAATATTAAGTACATTTACACAATGGTATAGTCCATAGGTTAGATCATAATAAATTCCACAAGTATAAAGTGTCAATCATGAAATGAGTATCAAATACAATCCATCTTTTATCTTTGACAAGTATAACCAAATGCCTATTGTATAAAAAAGCGGCATAGATTCAATCTTTTTTCATATACATCTTATTAACATATTACATAACAGAAACTTCTTGATCTCTTACTGAATAATGATAAAAATTATATATAGAAGTGGAATAATTAATTTATGAGTCTATCTAAGCTAGATCAACATTGAAAACCTGAAAGTATTGGATGACCATTTCGTCCTAGTATGGGATTTCTCGGCAGTAAGGATCCATGATCTCATATCCGGGACTCGAGTGTACGACCTTTGGTCTCGCGCGCAAATGCTTTACCTGTAGACCACTGAACAGGCTGACATCCAACAGTGCTAATGTCTAGATTCAACAAATCCATGATATTTCGCGACCGTCCACCATTGTCTTCAGTTAGTAAGTGCCTCACGATAGACACGGTTGAACCCCACTGGTCATGGCTTCTCACTAGAACTCCATGAAATCCAGCTTGAAGCCAGCTACTAATGAGCACATGATTAGTAGTCTCATGCTAGGACGAAACGGCTATCCAGTGCTTCGACGTTTTCAATGGTGATGTGGCTTAGATAGATTCACGAATTGAACTATTTAAATGATTAATTGTTAAGCATTATAAATTATTGGATTAGTGGTTAACTATTCACTTCATTCAACTGATATCTACTGTTCTCAAGTACGAACATCATTATTTACTTATATGTTTATAATCATCCATTAAACTGCCTTCAAACGGGATTAAATGTATATTTGTTGCCCACCTACAGTTAGACAGTCAGCTACAACGTAGGACCAGGCACATATTTGCATCGGTCCAAGTTGCCACACTTCATCTGCACAACAAGATCAACACCGGATTCATAGAAGTAGTTAACTTAGTGGCGGTAGTATATAAAAGATAGGTTGTATATAAGGATATAGTATAGGAAAGAAGAAAGTTATGAAACAATTTTAATCTCAAGGTTTAATGAAAGATAAACATTGTATACACCTACGCCATTGTGATAGATTCTGAGACATGCCATCCAAATTCTCCAACGATTGGTTACGATAGTCGCTCGGACCCCAACCAAGTAGTCTGCATCTGCCAACATAGCTCAGACTAGAAGTTAGTAACTTCAAGCTCTGATGCCACGTTTTTGTTTGACGGCCCCTAACTTTCTTTCAACCATCCTCAATAATAGTCGGCGTAGCCCACCTACAACTGTTATTCAACGAATACATTTCAGTTTTTTTATATCCATATCATTTAGCTGTCATCTAATGCCTTTATCTCGGAAAAATAATCTGTTATTCATAACAGTTTATGTAAAGGATTTATTTATGGTGTATACAAACAATGTCATCATTCCAAGAGTATATACATATGTATATGTATACTGAACCGCTGAAATAAAATCACACCTTAAATTCTCCAAATATTGTTTGTTTGAATCTTCCCATTGATGTTTAGGACTGCAACTGTAACGCGATGGCGTTTGAAGCGAAAGGTACTGGGTTCGAGTCCCAGAGTGAACATCAACAAGTCTGAGATCCAGGTACATCCAGTTGACGAGTCCCGAATAGGACGAAACTTGCGTCCTGGATTCCATTGCTAGCCATTATCCATCTTTGCTTAAAATCACATCTTGTTATTAGGTAGTTTCCTATCAAAAATTACCAATTGACTATAAGTTAGATTTGCTTGGTATTGTTTACTTGAATCTATCCATCGTTGCTTAGGACTGCAATTGATCAGTCTCTTATTAGCATATATGCATCCTGTGTGGACTGCCTAGATATTGCCTTAATTCACAAGCACTATAAGCAAAGATGAATAGTGGTTAGCAGTGGAATCCAGGACATACGTTTCGTCCTATCTGGGACTTGTTATACGGAGGTACCTGCATCCCAGAGTAGCTAAGTGGATAACATGATGGTATTTGAAGCGAAGAGTACTGTGTTCGACTTTCGGATTAGATATCAACTGTGGAATGAAGGTGGATCCAGCTGACGAGTCCGAAGAAGGACGAAACTCGCATCCTGGATTCCACTGCTAGTCACCATCCATCTTTGACTACAAGTTATGTTATTAGATTTTGAAAACAATTTACTGTTGAACAGTTAGTTGTATAAAATTGTAAATAATAAAGACTAAAGAAAATTGAACATTGATAAATTCCTTACAGTTACTATTCAATGATGTTTGTACACATCAACACACACACATACATACACATACACACTGGGACTATTCATTTACATACATGTCAGTACATACGAACATTATAAAGGTTCATGAATCCTTCTGGATGTACACATAAACATACACACATACATACAAACGTACACGGAAAGGCATAAATGAACATTTGCACAATTAGGACTATTCATTTACATACATTTCAGTACATGAAAGGGTTCATGAATCCTTCTGGATGTTTGTCCATTTTGACATGTTAGCTCTTCTAGTTTATGTATGTGTATGTGTGTGCATTCAAGTGATAAGTTTTACTTAATCATGGTGGTATAATTCTATCATAGTGATAATGATCGGTATTCAATTAGATTTTTTTTTTTGGCATGATCATATTCGTTTTACACTGTGTATTATTTGTGATGTTTGGATAGGTAGTCTTGATGTATTAAAAGGCCATTTGACACAAATAGAGTTCAATTAAAAGTATTCCAGAAGTTTGTCAAAGATTGAAGTAAGAACAGAAAGACACAGTAGTCCCGTGTTTCTTTTGTGGATTTCGGTGATTATATACTTCATGGAGGAGAATAGACTGTCCATCAGAATTCTCTATTTAACTCTGTCCTTAACAATCTTTTCCGGTTGTCTCCAGTTGTTATTTATCCTTTACATATCTACTTCCAATTCCTGACGTAGTGTGTTCTTTAACGTTCCTGTTTTCCGTTTCCCTTCGAGATTTCAAGTGAGGACATGCCTCGGGATACAGTTTGATAATTTTCTCACTGTATTATTTATTCACTCTCAGAATCTTTTCCTAATCTCCTCAACAAAATGGAGCTGGTTTGTTCTCTCCTACAGTAGGCTGTTACTGATAGTATCCGGCCAGCAACTGATATTAAGTATTTCGGGTAGATTAATGCTCATAAATACTTGAACTTTTTTGATGACGGTTGTGGTAGTTCTCCAACTTTCAGCTTTGTAGAGTAGGACCGTCTGGACATTCGTGAAGATTCGGATTTTGATATTGGTTGATAATTGTTTTGAGTTCCATATAATCTTCAATTGTAGGAATGATGTCCTCTCTTTGCCAGTCCTCGTCTTTACGTCTGCATAGGATCCACCTTGTTCATCGAAGCCGATTCTCAGATACGTAAAACTTTCCACCTCCTCCAAAATGTTTTCACCAAGTGTGATTGGGTTGGTGCTTTCATTATATCATTATATGGAGAAGGATTACTGATTTGTTTTTCTAAGTTAAGGAAATCAATGACATATTTAACCTCCCAATTCCTTGATACGACCGAGAGTGACGAGAGTCCGCTATCTCTCTCAAAATTGCTCTCACATGGCCACATGTACTCACTCACTGATATGGAAGTCCTACTCACTACTTTCTCGAGTCGGGGATGTTGTTTACGAAATTGAGAGGACAAAAAGCTGACCCAACCAGGTTGGTAGATATGAAGGTTCAACTTTGGGGGAATTGGAAATCCCTGATTTCAAACCTAATGGTTCCGTTTTTATTTATGTTATACACTAGACTATCAAGTCATAATACCTTTTAAGCTGTCTACTCGTTCACTTAGTCATAGTCAAAGTGAAGCCATGTAAAAATGAATGTTGGCCCATGTTAATACATCACCGTAATATGATAAAATGAAATTGACTAAATGAATGTCAAAAAACATCAGAAGAATGCAGAAGTAATGAAGATGAGGAAAGAAAAGTAATAGACGAGAGGGTACGGTCTAAAACACATAATGAAATGGTATGTGTGAAGAAATTCTGGAATTCAGTATTGAAAAGAATATAAAGAGGGAATATTTGCGATCCATTGTAGATAATTCAAAGCTGTGTCCCTCAACATCTTCAGGAATTGGTTACGATGAACATTTCGACCAAATATTGTTCAGTCTAATAATCAGTAATTTTATGCACTGGTCTAGCATCTTACGTTCTTCTAATTTATTCCTACACTAGCTAACATCGACAGTTGTGTTAATTCCTGGTTTGTTATGGATGACGCATGTCTCCACCACGTTGGTCGATAAAGACCCATCAATTCGTCACTTTGCTTTAGTACTTTATGTCTAATCTCAATATTGCTTACTGAATCATTCCATAAGAAATAAGAGTTATTTCTAATTTACCTATAGTCGGAAACTTCTAGCTTATCCATAACTTCTACTTCCATAGACCAGGTTTAATACGGATAAAGTAATGTGGAGAGGATATTCATTACTATTCGTATAGATTTATATTTTTCACTTGTTAACATACTCATTACTACTCATTAGTAGTATTATTGTTTCCATTACTATACATTAGCAATGAAGCTTAGAACAAAATAAACCCTATGCTGTTCACTCATTCAACTACAAACAATTTTTCACTTTCTTCGATTTGAATTCCGCTTTCTTACACACACACGCACTCATATTCAATATAGATCAGAAGGGGTTTTTGTGGAGATTTCAATACTTTCATAGGACAAACGGCCGTCCGGTGCTTCCAGGTTTTCCATGGTGGTCTATCTTCAATTGACTAATGATTTCAACTATGAAAATACTGAAATCTCTACAAAAACCCCTTCTGATCTATAATCATATACTCACTAGTGACTGACTTCAAAGGATGTTTCCTTGAGTTCTAGTGGGAAGCAGTGACCAGTGGAGTTCAACCAAGTCTGTTGTAGACATATCAACTCACTGAAAAAAATTGGTGAACGGTTGCTCGAATTCGTGTATCAGTTAAAGTTAGACATTAACACCATCGGGTGCCGGCTCACTGGTCTATCGGTTAAGTGTTCCGGCGCGAGGCTGCTAGGTCCTAGGTTCAAATCTCTCGGGGCGGGATCGTGGACGCGCACTTCTGAGGAATGTCATAATAAGACAAAGTGGCTGTCCAGTGCTTCCAGGTTTCCCATGGTGGTCTAGCTTCAATTTACTCATGATTTCAACTATGAAAATATTCAATATAGCCAAGTTTTAATCATTGCAAAAATAGAGAGTCAAGTACAACATTAAAGGTAAGATTGAAATGGTGTATTAAAACTTTAGTTTAACGGTACAATACATTTTAATTTCCCATGGGAACCACAAAATTAGTATTAATATGTAGGGGGTGGGGGTTAGTTTAAACGGAAAGTTACACTGATTCAGTAAAACGTTCAATTGTCTCCTGGTCAACTATTCATTCATGTATATATATGTGTTTGTGTTGGTGTATACGTAAGTTCATATATTCATCTGATAGATTAATGGAAAAACTGTTTTATTAAAATCTTAATTTCTTTTGAAGATAATCAAATGGATGATGAAACTTAATTTAAAAAGTTTTGTATAAAGTCCAATTAAAAAAAGCTTAAATTTTGAATTTTATTGATTATAATAGTGAACCCTTTGGAGTATATTTTTCTGAATAATAAGGACTAATAGGTATTGGGTTCGAATCAAGCAGATAGGATTATGAACGTGCACTACTGAGGAGACTCATACTAGAACGAAACGGTCGTTCAATGCTTCCTGATTTTCCATGATAGTCCAACTTTAATTGACTCATGAATTCAACTATATAAAATTATTATCTTGATTAGATCAAGTCTTATACAATAACTAATGTCAATAAATTTAAAGTATTATACCTTTCAACTGAATTCAGTCACAATGTACACTTTTAAAACAGTTGTTCAACAAACTATGCAGGATAAAGATACTAAGATTGTCTAGAAAGCTCTTATTGACTTATGGGAAATACTAATCAACACAACGCATTCATGTATATATACAATCAGTAAAGAGTTGTTCAGATTGTTGACTTTCTAACTGATACCACGAGCTAGTCCATGTAAGGCAATCATTAGAAACCTGAACGTTAGCTTCTTCCCACTATGGGGCTCCTCACTAATAACCATCCACAATCATTCACGCGAGACTCGAACCCAGGATCACTGATCTCACATGCGAACACCTAACCTCTAGACCATTAAGCAGCTAACTAATGGTGGTATTAATGCTTTACTTCAACCAATCCACGATATTGCACGACCATCTTAAATTGTAATCGGTAGATAACTGTCTCATATTCAAACACGGTTAAACTCTATTGGTCACAGCTTCTTACTAGAACTATGGGAATACTATCACGAAGGTAGTCACTAATAGGCACATATTAGTTATCAGTATAGGGTTATGGAGATTATTAACTTTCATTTCTGATCATGAACCTAATTGGTCGGTTCATGGTTTCAATAAAAAGAAAGATGACTATTTTAAATACCATAGACAGATAAATGTAAATAAACATTGTATGTAGTGTAAGCTACTTATATCGATATAAGTAATATATAACTCTACTCAGAAATGAAATCGTTTGCAACAGCAATTTAGAAAGATCGATTCAAGGAGAACGGAAACAGAGAGTTATTATTATTATTATTAAGACAATGGAAGAACGAAGCTGTTTAAGATAATTGTAGGAGTATTTCCGAATGAAGTATTGAACGTATGATTTTTACATTTGATGCAATAACTCAATAATTTTGCATTGCAATAGTATTGGTTGTCTCCATGTGTGTATTTGTTTATCATACGTATCTATCTATCTATCTATCTATCCACACTATCTATTTATCTATCTATCTATCAATCCAACTATCTATCTATCTATCTGATGTGATCCGCAAAACTAGAAGCCTGAACAAATTATGGAAGCTATTTTCGGGGACGTTAATTCATTTAATTCAAAGCTTGTAAAACTGTAACATTTACTTTTGCCCCTAGCCTATTCTACAGATCATAAGCTTTCGTTTGATGTATAATTCATTGCCATAGCATTTTCTGCCCTAAAGCTATTGTCATTTAGACGTAATCTTCTGTACCCTATTTTCTACTATAATTCCCCAGTTTTGGACATGATTGTATTTTTCTAATTATTGTACGTTGTGGTCCGCTTAGTCATCTATTTATTCATGTAACTTTTCACCCTAATCTGAATTGGGAATTCGAGTGCTAGATCGGGTTGGAATAAAGTGATTAGTGTTCCATCTGTCTTTGTCTTCTCTCTCTCTCTCGTGCTTGCCAGCCAATCCGGGACAGAATAGTTTTCGTCTCTCTACCCCTATTTCGAACTCACGCATATTGGCCTCAAGGTTAAGCCAGTCAGTCTATCGTGTCAAGGTCTTAATCTACATTATACTCGGCACTAAGTGGGTAGACAGATTCAAGGACGTAACACTATCTATCATCTAAAGTCTTAGATCTTTGTTTTCCATTATCATCCTGATCCTAAACTACATAGCTTGGATCTACTTACAGTGAATAACTTCGTGAACTAATCGTTATCTCTAGACTCTTCATAACTTTATAGAAAAAATGTTTTACCCTACAAATACATGTATATTTTTAAAATAGTTGAATTCATGAGTCAATTAAAGTTAAACCTCCTTGGAAACTATCGTTTCGTCCCTGTGTCAGACTTTTCAGTAATGCACGTCCACAATCTCCCACTCACTCAATTCGAACCTAGAACCTATCAATCTTTCATGTGAACACTTAACCTCTACATCATTGAACTAGTCAACATCCAAACATGTTAATATCTAATTTTCTTACCCCCCCCTCTTTTGTTTCTTCTTTTTATAGATTTCACGTTATTTAAATCAAACTATTTATCAACGAATAGAAAAACTTGTATTTGGTATTAAATTTAATTATCAAAATTATTTAATTATTAATTCATCATATACATCACATCAAATTGATTTATATATAACATTACCAAATCATTTCCCTAATATCAATTCCATTGAATTAATACCTGGTTATATACATCATATTAAATTAGAAATGTTACGTATAAAACGTATAAAACACCACCCTCATTATCACCCCTATCACCCCCACCACCATCATAGTTACCAATCTTTATGTAATGACAAAAAATTTTCAACTATTTTATATGATGGTGATTTCATTCATAAACGTTTAATTTATGGTTCAAATGAATTGTGTCATCGGATATTATCACAATATTTATATTTGAATGAATGTCATTGTTATAATCCATTTTTACCTTTAGGTTACTATGGTAACAATAATAATGACAATCAAACAAATGAAAAACCAATTTTATGCTTAAATATGTCAATATTTAATGAGAAACAATTAATCAATAATATTGATTGTATGTATCGGGTATATCAAAAGTATAATAATGATAATCTATATATGAGTTTAATGGAGGCTAAACAATGTGATGTATATGGTGACTTACCCTATTGTGATGATATTTATTATCAACATTTAGGTATAAATCGTATTATTATGAATGAATTATGGAGTAATACATATAATGAAGCAAGAATATCCTTTTTAATGAATACATTTTATCATGTTTTCACAAATACTACTACTACTACTACTACTACTACTGATAATACTACTTATAATACTACTAATGATAATACTGACAAAACTACTGATAATATTATAAGTAGTCAAAATTTATCAACAAAAACAATTCTTTCAGAATTACGTAATAATTTTGGTTTATTAACTATAGAACGTAATAGTCCACATGGTAGATTAATACGTGAAGAACAAGAATATTCATTAGCACAATTATTATCAGATATTGGGGGTAATATGGGTTTATGGATTGGTATATCTGTAATTGGTTTATTTGAATTTATTGAATTAATTAGTTTTATATTATATACATTATTTAATTATATAATGAAGTTATGTAGAAAAAATTAGAAAAAAATTTTTGTTTCTTTTTTTTGTTTTTTGCCTTAGTAACAATATTGTTACGTCATCAGAAATTTTTTTGTTTTTTTAAAATGAAATCTTAAAAATTGATCGATTAGTGTCATTGTTTACATGTTGATATGTGTGCAAATGTATGTACTTAATGTATATGTATGTTTAAATGTGTGTGTATATATGTATGCGGAGTGCACATGTAGGTATGTGCGTACGCGCTTGCGAATATACTCGTTACTACTTACAATCAATACATTCAAGAACATTATAGATATGATCATTTAATATTCCATGTTCAATATGTTTATTTATTTGTTTTATGGAAGAGGAAACAAACTCGCTTGATTGTAAGTAAAGGTGGAAAGTGGCTAGCAGTGGAATCCAAAAAGCGCGTTTCGTCCTATTTGGGACTCATCAGCTGGATGTACCTGCATCTCAGACTTGTTGATGTTCACTTTGGGACTCGAGTGATCAGTTGCAGTCTTAAACATCAATGGGAAGATTTAAACAAACAATACTAAGTGAATTTAAACTCACTTGATGTTGTTTACTAGTATCTTCCCAATGTTATTTAGGACTGCAATGAATCAGTCTTTTATTGACATATATGCATTCATAGGAAGATACAAGTAAACAACATTAAGTGAATTTAAAACTTCCTCCCTCATCACACAAGCAGATGGCTAACAGGACTAAGTAGCTAAGTGGATAACATGATAATGTTTGAAGCGAATGGTATTAGGTTTGAGTCCCAGAATGGACATCAACTCTGAAATGCAGGTACATTTGGCTGACGAGTCTTCAATAGGATAAAACACGTGTCCTGGATTTCACTGCTAGCCATTATTCATCTTTTTCCTTATAGAGGAAACAAACTATTTGAATAAGATAAACAAATTTGTGATGAATTTCGAGGGTTGGTTACTTATAAGTTTGTTTTTACATAGTTTTTCTTGTTTGTTGAATCTTATGAATTCATGAATAAATAAACGAAGGAAATTATGTCAATGTCTTTCCTGTATAGAATAACAGATTGGTTGTCTTTATTTGAGTCCTCGTTCACTAGAGATTGTTGAGATTATTTTAGGGTTTACTGGATCTTAGCAACTGTAACAGATTAATTCATGACACTTTCCTAGTAGTTTACAGTAATGAACTTATATTATGATTGTAATTAAGATGTCAAAATTTGTTATTGTGAAAAAAAATAATACCGTTATTTTCAGAAGGGGTTTTGTGGATATTATAGTAATTTTTAATAGTTGACATCATGAATCAATTGAAGCCAGGTCACCATGAAAAACAGGGAAGCAGTGGACGGCCGTTTCGTCCTGCCCTGGAACTCCTAAGCAGTGCTCATCCACGATCCCATCTCTCGAGATTTGGACCTTAGTTCGTGACTCCAGAGAAGTCGCAACAAAGACCCTTCATTCGGGATAAGATTCCAGCATCTTTGATTACGCATAAAAACACTTAACCTTTAGATAGCTGAGCCAGCATCCAATAGTTTTATTGTCTAACTTCGTAGGTCCAGTTAGATTTCTGTTCAATTACTTTGCAACTCACCTCTTAGTCAGTACCAAAACATTATTTCAGTAAAAATCTCCAGGAACACCTTTCTAACATCCTAATCTCTATGACTTCTTCAGGAGTTTAAACTAATTATATGTTTAAATGAAATTCAAAAATTCAGAGTTAAAATATGAAGATAATAAAGTACATTTTAGTCTAAACCAAGTCATGAAGTCATTATAAAATGAAATTGTAAAGTATTAACTACTTGTGAGTAGTCAATCAGTTCGTTTAAAAACGATTTTATGGACAGTGATAACTCTATCAGTTTTGTTAAATATTGTTTCAATATTTCTTTAATTCAGTGAGAATTCTGTTTCATTAAAGCATACTTTTAGAAAAGATAGATAGTGACTAATGATGGAATAAAAGAGATGGACTTAGTCCTGGTTAGAATAACGCATTAGGGATTTGAAGAAAAAGGTATCGAATCCGAGTTTGAACGTGCTTACCAACACGGGCTCAAGTACTTATACCTGTTGACTTTCAGGTAGGTCGAAACTGACTCCCTGGATTCCACTGCTAGGAATTATCCAACAATACTGAAAACTTGTGTATAAATAGAAATATTAAGGGGACCCTCTCAGTATACATTTATTCTAGAAGTGATTGATCAGTCGGAATCCTTAGTACATCAACGAGAAAATACAACCACTTACAAGTTACAAGCTTTTCGATTGATTAAAAAGACGACTCCAAACAGCGAAGCATTGAACAACAATTTTTATGGTGTTTACTTACTTCATAGAAGTGCGATCGCTGACTAACTAAACAACTTAAAATTAGTTGAAAGCGTGAGTCAATTGAAGGGTCGTGGATGCGCACTGTTGAGGAGTCCCACAATAAGACGAAACAGCCGTCCAGTGCTTCCAAATTTTCCCTGGTTGTCTAGCTTCAATTGAATCACGCTTTCAACTATGAAAAATACTAAATCTCCACAAAAATCCCTTCTGATAATAACTTAAAACTAAACAAATCTCTTCAAACTGTATATCCAAATAAATAAAAGTTTTATTATGGGGAGTTTGTGAAGAACATCGCAAACTGATCTTATCTGGACCACCACTAAAACCTGGAAATATTGAACAGCAGTTTTACTTTAGTATAAATCTCCTCAGCTGTGTAAACTCACAATCTCGCGAGTAAACACCCAACCTCTAGACTATTCAGTCGGTATTTAACCAATGGATTCTGCACGTAGAATCATGTATACACATTTCTGAGGAGTCTTTAAAGAGGAAGAAACGGCCGTTTAGTTGTGGAAATAAAATTTTAACACTTCATAGAAATAGTTGAAATGAATTAGTTTTTCAAACAGAAAAAAATTATCTCAACTAACCTTGTCTAATTGTGTATCCACATAGTTTGCGTCTGCTTTACGCGTTTCCAAATCATCTGCATACTGTTTGACATCCTAAGATTTTATCAGTTAGATACGAAAAACACTAAGGATCAATATTCAATTTATTGAGGGATAAATAATAATAAAAATAAGCAAAGATGGATAGTGACTAGCAATGGAATCTAGGACGCGCGTTTCATTCTATTCAAGACTCTTCACCTGGATCCACCAGCATTCCAGAGTTGATATCCAATCCGAGACTCGAACACAGTACCATTCGCTTCAAATGCCATCATGTTATCCAACTAGCTACTGAGTGAACACTAACTCTAGGATTCAGCTATATCCAGTTAACAAGTCCCAGATAGAACGAAACGTGTGATCTGGATTTCACTGCTAACCACTGTTCATTTTTGCATATAATGTTGAGGCAGTTCACACAGGATGTACATATTCTAATAAGAGACTGGTGGATTGCAGTCCTAAACATCAATGGGAAGATTCAAGTAAACAATACCATAGGAATAATAACAATAGGGAGTTATAAGCATTGTCAATCTAATATAAATTATTCAAGTATACAGGACAATTTTTTATCGCAGATTTGCTTTGCACACACAGTGAACATCGATTCCTTAAGTCAGTTAGTTTTATTCAGTGTACAAGTGCACGTCAGATCAAGTTATTGGACCACAATGGCATAATGTAACGAAATTAACAAGATAAATAGCAAAGAATTAAAAATCATTTTGCGACAATTAGATTTGATTAGTTCATGATTATAAGAAGGGGGATCGGTTGAAGTTAGACATTAACACCGCTGGATGCACACTCAGTAGTTTGGTGGTTATGCGCTGAAAGGTCCTGGGTTCGAATCTCGAGAGGCGGGATCGTGGATGTGCACTGCTGAGGAGCCCCACAATAGGGTAAAACGGCCGTCCAGTGCTTCCATGTTTTCCATTGTGGTTTAGCTTCAATTGACTCATGATTTCAACTATGAAATTAAAAAATTACAAAAAAAAATAGTTTCAGACGAATGAATAAAAAGAAGTGTATGAAGGAATACTGAAACTTAAGATCATTAGTAGGAAAAAGAATGAACGTATGTTTGTCATTTTGACTAGTTCTGAAGTATGTAACATAATATTCTCAGCCATTGATCGCAGTTATCAAACTGACCTTCTTATTGTATTCTAAATCTTTTAGTCTGACTTGGAACAACAGAGAATTGATGCTATGTTTAGGTTTGAATGCTTTAATCATTCTTCCTACTAAACTGTAACAGATAGTACAAAACTCAAGTTTAAGATTATTTACTGTCTGTCTCTAATAGTCAAGGACAGATCCCTCATGAGATACTTAGGCTGTCAGATAAATATGTAAGCTTAGATTAGAAAAAGTTCGAAAACGTTTAGACATAACAACCAGATCAATTTTATGGTACCATCCATTTGTATAAGATGCTTGTCCAATATCTGTTTCCAATGTTTGAAACTTTAATAGTCGAGCTCAGAACTCAAGTTCTTCAACTGCCTCTCGTTCCCTCACCTGTACTCTCTCAAATATCAGAAAAGTATAGAAAACTGTACATCTTCATCAGTGTGTGTTGCTTATAATAAAAAGTCAACTGTTATCTTCTATCAATCGATCACATTGAAAAATGTAACCTCATTTATCAAAGAAACATGAATTTTCAACAGTTGAATTCAAGAGTCACTCTACGCTAGACCATCATTGAAAGCCTGGTAGTACTGGACGATCATTTTGTCCTAGTATGATACTCTTGATGTATGCATATCCACGACCTCGTATGCAGGACTCGAACTCAAGACCTTCTGTCTCGTGTGAGATTACTTAACCTCTAGACTACGCAGCCTATATTCGACCGAGTTAATGTCTAACTTCAATCAACCAGTTTGAAAAAAGAAAAACAAAATTTACCTCAACAGTTTCGTGAAGTTTTTTAAATTGTGATTGTACATTGGTAACAATATTGTTCAACTGATTGATTTGCTCTTGTAATACTGACATGGTATTTTGTAATTTTTTCAATAATTTTTTATCCTGTTTAAGGGGGAAGAAAAATACCAGAAGTTACGTAATTACTTTAATGATAAAATGAATATTTATGATAAACTAAATAACATTTCGTGGATTGGTTAAAGTAAGGCAGGAACACTGTTGGATTCCGGCTCAGTGGTTTAAAGGTTAGGCGTTCGTAAGTGAGAATAGAGGTCATGGGTTCGAGTTCCGCTTGTGGAAACATGGATGCGCATCGCTGGGGAGTGGTAGATTAGGATGAAATGGTCATGCAATAGTTTCGGTTTCTCAATGGTGGTCCAACATCCATCGATTCATGATTTTAATCAGAAAAAAACATAAACTGGTAATCCTGGCGTAGACTTGATAGAGGACTTTCTTGACTGAACTGTGGAGTTCAAATGGTAATAATGTGGAATTTTCACATCAGTTGGCAGGTGTTGTACTTACCAGTCTCGTGTTCGATACATACAGATATTTCAGTTCAGTTCATCAAATCATCACGTACGATTTTGATATTGTATCCATAATTACGTTGAATTAATCAATGAAAATGAGTGATATTACCTAGTAACTGTTGTGAAGTTAATAGTCAATCGATATCACAATACCTAAAATAACTGAAAATAGTTCAAGTTTTGGGGTGATACAGTCTAGGCAGTAAACTCTAGATCATGGGTGATAGATTCCATGCGATCCTGTGGACCATAGGTTGGCATTGATCATTCACTGATAAATAAACCACTTGTCTAGTTTAATGAAACAATGGGACATTTTGTCTCTAAATAGTTTTTACCGTAGTATGTCTGAGTAAAAGACCAAATCAAACTTTTTCATATCAAAAGGGGAATATGAATCATAAATGGATGTCTTTAGTAAATAGCAGTAACTCCTGGTGTCCAGGTATATGGCTGCTGGTTTTCAAATCCCAAGCAACCGCCTTAGTGACGGGTTTACACTAGGTGAGTACTTCTCAACATAAAACACTAACCTTCTGTCCAACAAAATCTGGTCACTTAGATTAGTAGCCTCAAAAATTGGATCAATATAAGAAACCAGACTTGCATGATTTTCTTTACAACGCAAAGAAACTCAGCCCCATAGAAAGACAGTCATTGCTTGAATAGCTCAAAGATAACACTTCTGACTATGAAACTGACTGGTGTGAGTTTGAATCCCATGAGGAACATCTATTCCATTAACATTACAAATAAGCCTTGATGAGCGTCATCTTGTAAGAAACTCAGCTCAACAACGTTCTGCCAGTTACCAGCAGCCACCTAACATCAGTGCGAAATTACACTTTATAAACATTTGGACTGAAGCCAAGTTAACTCTGAATGATATTTTTGTTTGATACGAAATCATGTATCGTATAACAAGGTGTTATCTAATTTGATGGTAACAGAAAAATTGAAGATATTTCTATTCGGTAAACTTTACCTAAAAAAGACATATCCAAATTCTTCGTAATTATTAGTTTACATGTTGACTTTTTCTGGTTAGCGTTTTTTAAGCGAGTTAGTTTTTCAATGGGATTGGGTCGCTAACCACAGGCCTAACCCTCCTCCTTCACCCGAGCTTGTGACCGGCAGTAACTCTAGAAGAGCTACGAGCGGAGAATGCTGGTGGGCGGCCTATGCTCCGCGACGAGGGGTAACAGGCGTAAGTAAGTAAGTAAGTAAATTGAATCTGTCAACAGAATGAACTCTTGGTTATTGCATATTCAAGTCAGGTTCATATGATTTATTTATTTAATTATTTAAAAACATAAATATTGATACAAAGGGGCACGGGATATGTATGAGCCATACAAATCTCATTTGATTTGTGTAAGGGCTACCATACTGCTCGGGTGCTCAAACTGAAGCAAGTGGTTTTCTTAGGAGGCCACACCCCGAGCCATCGACCTAAAAGTCTTATCCACAAGACAATGGAGCGACGTTAGGAGATACAGTCCCATGTTAGCCGGTGTCCAACGATTGATTCATACACCATTTGTTCCCTCAGGATACTGGAGCACATGTGCACCATTGGTTTGGAATGAGTGTTTTCCATCTTCCCTAGGTGGACCATCTGTGTCCACCAACCCTGTTAGATCGCCGGACATTCGCTTTTCGTCCTCTCAATTACGCAAACAACACCGGTGCCACGAGAAGGCAGTGAGTAGGACTTCCCTGTCAGAGGCTATATAGGCGTGGACATGTGAGAGCATTTTGAGAGGGAGAGCGTACTCTCCACACTCTCAGCCGTACCAGGACATTTGAGGGCCAGGTTCATATTGATATACTCTGACCGATCTATTTTCAACTAATCGGTGAATTCTGTATAAATTGCTACGTTTTTAGTACTGTCCTTTTGTCATTCAAGTGCAGTTGAATATCTTTTTCTTTTTAATGGAGTTTTGTTCTCTAAACTATATGGTTTGATTTTGGAGCTTTCATCGTCCTTCTGAACGACAACATCAGCACAAACTTCGGGTATAAGTGAAGTGTTTGAATTTCTCCGCATGTGATTAACAGCTAATCCCGTACACCTCGATGTAGTGGAATATCTGTCATGGTTTCCCAGTGATTGTTCTGATTTAAGAAGAGATGGATACATTGTAGATATTGGAAGAACATGACAACAATAAAAAAAGAAACTTACATCAGATGGATAAGGCATATGGGGTGATGTTCCACAATCCACATAAATCTAGATAAAAGAAATCAAATTCTTAGTTTATCATTATCCATAACAATCAAGGAAAAATAAATCACACATATTTCATACTACTGACAATGTAAACGTTAGTAGTAGGTTAGACAAACTAAACTCACTGCAACAGCTAATCTCAATGAAATAAGAAAAAGAAGACACACTCAGTAAAACAAAAGGAAAATAATCAAGGTCAACAAATCAACAACAACAACACAAATTTATACAGGACAAATGACCTTTTCAAATACACATTACTGAATTGTGATTATAAGTAATAAATCCATGTAGCCTGTAATGGGATCATGGAAAGTGAAATTCAATATGCAAAGATTTAAAGGTTCTTTTGTTTAAAAAAACAAAGAAAAGAGCAATCAAATTCACTTAGTATTACTTGTTTGAATCTTCCCATTGATGTTTAGGACTGCAACTGGTCAGTCTCTTATTGGTATATGTGCATACTGTGCGTATTGTCTCGAAATAGACTTATTTCACAAGCATTGTAAGCAAAGATGGATAGTGGCTAGCAGTGGAATCCAGTTTGACACGCGATTCGTCTTATTTAGGATTCGTCAGCCAAATGTACCTGCATCTCAGACTTGTTGATGTTCACTCTGGGACTCGAACTCAGTACTTTTCACTTCAAACGCCATCGCGTTATCCACTCATCTACTGAGTCCTGAGAGCCACTTGCTTCACTTTACTAAAATTGAAATAAACTTACAAACCTAAACATGAATGAAGAATAAGAACTGAATTTCATCTGAAAGGTTTTAACTTGTATATCTCGCCCCCCCTCCTTTCCCAAAACATGGAGGATTTGTAGAGATTGTAGTAATTTTAATAATTGAATTCATGAGTCTATTTAAGCAAGATGGAGACACTTATCAACTTTAGACAATAGATGAAAGGATACGCAACATCATGGATCGATTGAAGTTAGACATTAACATCGTTGGATACAGATTCAATGGTCTAGAGATTTAGCGTTCGTGCATGAGGCCAAAACTCCTCGGTTCAAGTTTAACATGCAGGATCATGGATGCACACTGATGAGGAGTACCAAACTGTGACTGTACGGTTGTCTAATTCTACCAGGCTTTTGATAGTGGTCTAGCTTAGATCGACTCATGGATCCAATTATTAAAAAAATCTGTTAAGTTATAAATAGTAGTAATTTATTTGAGTAGATTTTATTATTTTATTATTTAAACACATAAATATTGGTAGAAAGGGGCACCAGATACATATGCGCCACACAAATCTCATTTCATTTGTGTGAGGGCTGTGATACTGCCCAGGTGCCCAAACTGAAGCAGGTGGTTTACTTAGGAGGCCACACCTGGAGCCTTTGACCTAAAGGTCTGATCCACAAGACAGTGGAGCATCGTAAGGAGATGCAGTTCCATTTTAGCCTGTGAAAACCGACTGATTCATACGCCATTTGTTACTTTAGGAAACTGGGGCCAGACCATGTGCCGTGTCCACCAACCCGGTTAAAGCGCCGGATATTCACTTTTCGTCCTCTCAATTTCGTAAACAACACCGGTGTCACGAGAAGTCAGTGAGTAGGACTTCCCTATCAGAGGCTATATACGCGTGGTCGTCTGATATCATTTTGAGGGGAGCTGACTTTCTTCACTTTTGGCCGTTCCAGGGCATTTGGGGATTGATCAAAGTTGACAATCACTTAAACAATGAACTAGTTTAAATAAAATTAATTTAACAAAATATTAAAATACATTTGATCGCAATTGATGATTGATTTCAGTCAATAATCGAACTAGATTGTATAGTAGATGTTTATCTGATTATGTTGATTATTATTATTACCATAGAAAGACCATAAATTACTGAGCAACTGTTTTTTGTCCTAATAAAGGGATTCGTTAGTAGTAGACACTAACAATCCAGTAGGAGATAGAACTAATTATCTTTTAGTTGGTTAGACATTATTGAGTTTCAGACACAATATATGCTTTGGTCCTTTCCTCTCTTTCCATTTCCATTCAGGATTCTAAGTTAGCATATACTTCGTGATGAAGTTTGATGATTTCTGTAATGTATCTCCTATCCATTTCCAGCGGACATAGATTACGGAAATCATCAAACTGCATCACGAAGCATGCGCTAACTTACAATCCTGAAGGGAAACGGAAAAAAGGAAAACCAAAGAACACCTTTCGTAGACAATTGGAGACAGACATGCAAAGCATGAATAGGAACTGGGAAGGATTCTCAAAGATAGAATTCGATGGAGAATGCTAGTGGGTTACCTATGCTGCTTCACGAGGAGTAACAAGCATAAGCAACTAAATTTTAATATATTTATAAACATAATATCAATGTTTATTCTTTTAAGAACAAAACTATCTCACAGTAAAACAAACTCACCGACCCACCTTTAACACCACCCCCATCCGAAAAAAAGCACAATAATTACATATCACAAACTTAGATTGTTAAAATTAGATCAATAATCTGGTGAATTATATGAAACAGTGATAGGAACAATAAAAAGAATGATTAATTGACTGGCTGATCATTAGAGTAAACCGGTGCAGTGAAACACATAAAATGACACACACACACACCCAGAACCAATATACACATATACACTTAGTTACGTACAAACACACACACACAAATACACAATTTACCTTCTCTCTTTCTTTGGCTAACTCTTTTACAATAGCTTCTAAACTATAAATTTTTTCATATAATTCTGTTGGTACACCCAAACCTTCTAATTCATTACGATCAGGTTTTTGTTTTATTAATGCCTAGAAGAATTTAATGAAGATTTAAATAAGATTTCATTAATAGATTGTGTATTGTTTAAGTTGTTGAAGATATTTTCTATGTATTGCGTAATTTTCTTTATTGTATGGTGATAAGAAAATGTTACTTACGCCTGTTACCCCTCGTGGAGGAGCATAGGCCACTCACCAGTATTCTACATTCAACTCTGTCCTAGACAATCCTTCCCAGTTCCTTCCAGTTAACATTCGTCCTTTCCATATCTGCTTCTATTTCCCGACGTAATGTGTTTTTTGGCCTTCCTCTTTTCCACTTCCCTTCACCATTCCAAGTTGGGAATTGCCTTGTAATGCACATTCGTGATTTCCTTAATGTATTTCCGATCCACTTCCAACGTCTTTTCCTAATTTCCTCTTCAACTGGAAGTTGGTTTGTCCTCTCCCATAAAACGCTGTTGCTGATGGTATCCGGTCAGTAAATGTTGAGTATCTTGCGTAAACAACTGTTTATAAACACTTGCACCTTCTTGACGATGGATGTAGTAGTTCTCGAAGTTTCAGCTCCGTACAGTAGAACTGACTGTCTTGACGTTCGTATTGAAGATTCTCACCTTAAAGTTAATTGACAGTTGTTTTGAGTTCCATAAGGATAAGAAAATATAAGTGTAAAACAGTCCAATTATATCTCATTGTAACAAGTTAATATTTTGGGTTCGAGTCTCAGACTGAATATCAACAAGTCTGAGATGAAGACACATCCAGCTGACGAGTCTCAAATAGGATGAAACGCGCGTTAAACTGGATTTCACTGCTAATCATTATTCATCTTTGTTTATAAGTTTATATTCTGTTCTAGAAAAGAAGAAACTAGTCCGTAAAGAAAGAAAGAAAGATTGTGTGTGTGACAGAAGTAGTGAGTGACTATTTTCAATGGTGAATTTAATCCTCATCAGTGTTGGTTAACTTGTGAATATTCAACATTTATGATATGAAAAAATGAACTGTCGATATATTTCGGGGGTTCGGTGTCAAGTAGTAGTAAGCTTTGATTGGTTGGTAAGAGATAAGAGATAGTACACAATATTGTAAACTCTTTCATATGATTGACTTCATTACATAACTTTATTGTACTCTGAATTTGGCGTTCTGTTAATAAATTGTGTATCTATGGGTTTCAATCATGTGTTCAGTTGTATTATCTAGTCTAGTACTAGTGTTTCAAGTTGTCGCTCATGTCACGTGTTCATGTACTATCAAGTATTGATAAGACATTTGTTTTCCAAGTATAAGGTTGTGGAGTTTGTTGAATTTCATTGAAATTATGAAATGATCAACCTTAGACTTCGATTGAAGACCTGGGACTGCTTAGAATTGTACATTTAAAACCCTGCACAAGGGAATAAAGCCAACGGCTTTCGATTTCGTATACGAACGCTTAACCCCTAGACAACTGAGCTGGCATCTAACACTGTTACTGTCTAAATTCAATCAATCCAGAACATAGCGTGACTGTCTTCTTTTATTTTCGATGAATAATTACCTCACACTGGACATAATTTAGCTCCACTAGTTATGTCTCCTCACTAGAATATAGGAAATTTTCATTTTGAAGCTAGTCAGTAGTAAGCAAACGATAAATGTCAGAACGGGGTTATGGTGATAGTTGTCAGTCAGTCAGCTACAACGTAGGATCAGACACATTTATGCATCGGTCCAAGTTGATAGAGTGATAGCTCTTTCTTGATTCGGTGGGTGGTGGTGCATGGCCGTTCTTAGTTTGTGGAGCGATTTGTCTGGTTAATTCCGATGGTGATGGTTGAGTATCATTGAAATCATGAGCCGTTACATAACGTGTGGTTTGAATCCGATTATTCGATTGTTTCATTCTAACTGGTTGTTTGATTTCTTTGAAGATGAATCGTTTTGATGTTACAGGACAAAAGATTTTGAAATGAATACTTAATAAAGTTAGTATTCTAAATACTAAACTAGTTTGGTTTCTTTGAACAAATTCAAATAATTACCTTGTTCCTGTTAAGAATTTCCCCGGAGTTCGAGCCTAAGACATTGACAGAAGCTGGAAATTAATCTTCCATGTCTCATAGGGAGCTTGTTAATGTTAGATCATTAAATTTTTTATCCAAGGACTTACACTCTTAACTTCGATCAATTTACAATATTACATAACTGTTACATAGTGTTATTAATGATGATTACGTCTCACTAAAACATCAAACATCCATCCCTAAAGCTTATCACTAATGAAACTAGTTTGATTTGTAGACATATGATGATCACATTTAAAAACGTAGACTGCCGGATTCCAACTCAGCGGTCTAAACGATCACATTCTTGCCACAAACTTAGAGGTTCTGTTTCTCTTAATGATGTTTTAGGTATGAACTGATAGGAGTGAAAAGCAAAGCTAAACAACTATCCATTGTTTCTAGATTTCTGTTACCATTCAAAAACTGATGTCAATTCAAGACAAATAGTTGTTATATGAAAAAACGACACAAATTATTGACAACATAAGATGACAACGATCATGACAGTAATAAAAACAGAGGTAAACAATAATATACTGATGATTGTGTGCATGTTTTATTGTTGTGTGCACATGTATGTACAAGGAACTAACCTTATCTAAATCTGTATCATGATGAACAGAGATCTAAAATAGGAATCAATTTTCTGAATAATCATTTTCCTTAAATGAGAAATTACTTTTTAGGTTTAAGTCTATTTGATCCATGTTAAATTATATAACAAATATCAAGATATTGTAAGCAAAGATGAATAGTGGCCAGCAGTGGAATCCAGTTTGATGCGCGTTTCGTCCTATTTGGGACTCGTCTGATGGATGTATCTGCATCTCAGAGATGATGTTCACTCTAGGACTGGAACCCAGAGCTTTTCGTTTCAAACGCCATCACGTTATCTACTCAGCTACTGAGTCCTGATAGCCACTTGCTTGTGCCATAGGGCGAAGTTTAAGTTCAATTAGTATTGTTTGTTTGAATATTCCCATTGATGTTTAGGACTAAAACTGATCAGTCACTTCTTGGCATATGTGCATACTGTGCGTATTGCCTCGATATAGCCTTATTTCGCAAGCATTGTAGGCAAAGGTAGATAGTGACACAAGCAAGTGGCTATCAGGACACAGTAGATGAGTGGATAACGCGATGGCGTCTGAAGCGAAAGGTACTAGGTTCGAGTCCTAGAGTAAGCATCAACGTGTCTGGGATGCAGATACATCCAACTGACGAGTCTCAAATAGGACGAAATGCGCGTCCTGGATTCCACTGCTAGCCACTATTCATCTTTGCTTATAATGCTTGTGAATGTAGGCTATATCGAGGCAATACGCACAGTATGCACATATACCAATAAGAGACTGACCAGTTGCAGTCCTAAACATCAATGGGAAGATTCAAACAAGTATTACTTAGTGAAAATATCAAAATAATATGAGTATAATCTTGATTGATATAAAAATAGGTTGGGAAGCAAATTAGAAATGACTAGGGTAAGATAAAGTTGATAAAGTCACTGACTAAGTAAGTTCCTAGGCTGTTCTCTTTATACGTGGCAAAAACTATCATTGTTAATGTAACAGAGTTTGGTATTATTATTACTATTGGCTTTATTCAATATTATATTTTCGGTATAATATATAATTATAGGACACAAATTGAGGAAAGCACCCAACTGCGTCATAAGACAAGCCCTCATCTGGAATCCTGAAGGTTAAAGGAAAAGAGGAAGACGAAAGAACACATTACGCCGAGAAATAGAGACAGAAATGAGAAAAATGAACAAAAACTGGAAAGAACTAGAAAGGAAGACCCAGGACAGAGTGGGTTTGAGAATGATAGTCGGCGGCCTATGCTCCGTTGGGAGCAGTGCGTATACACGATCCCGGCCTCACGATATTCGAACCCAGGACCTATCAGTATCGCTCACGAGAGCTTAACCTCTAGACCACTGAGTAAGCATCCAACGGTGTTGATGTCTAAGTTCAACCAATCCACGAAATTGAGCAACCGTCCACCATTGTCTTCAGTGAGTTACTATCTCATTACAGACCTGGTTGAAATCCACTTGTCACTGCTTTTCACTAGAACTACAGGAAATACCTCTTGAAGCCAGTCACTAGTGAGCATATGATTACTATCAGAAGGGAGGGTTTGTGGAGATTTTATTCAGTTTGATGATCCGCCAAGATGATAAAGTTTAGCTTGTCAAGATTATTGATTATGTCTTCTATCATGGTTCAATTATTTATTGTGAATAATCTAGAGATGAAAGGTTATTTTATTGGTGTATAAATAATGTTGATTGTTGAATTTTTCAAAATATCAGTATTGGTAATAGTGTTCTGAGCAAGATTAACATTTATGTACAAACCAATCAGATTTAGCATAACAGGTCTTAGATTTGGGCGCGAAATTCATTCAAACATTTGGCCAAATAGAGTCTTGACAGAATTTCTACAATTGCAGAACATATGGAATTCAAAACAACTGTCAAACAATATCAGAGTCAGAATCTTCAATACGAACGTCAAGACAGTCAGTTCCACTGTGCTGTACTGAAACTTTGAGAACTACTACATCCATCTTCAAGAAAATACAAGTATTTATAAACAGTTGTCTACGCAAAATACTCAACATTCATTGGCCGGATACTATCAGCAACAGCGTTTTATAGGAGAGGACAAACCAGATTCCAGTTGAAGAGGAAATTATGGAAACACGTTGGAAGTGGATCGGAAATACATTAAGGAAATCACCAATGTGTATTACAAGGCAATCCCTAACTTGGAATGGTGAAGAGAAGCGAAAAAGAGGAAGGCCAAAGAACACATTACGTCGGGAAATAGAAGCAGATATGAAAAAAATGAATAACAACTGGAAAGAACTGTAAAGGATTGTCTAGGATAGAGGTGGATAGAAAATGCTGGTGAGCGGCCTATGCTCTTCCACGAGAAGTAACAGGCGTAAGTAAGTAATTAAGTCTTGACAATTTAGCTGATGTTAGTTTGTGATGAAAAACTATAAATGTAATCCTTAACCTTAACCATCAACTGTAAATCATAATCCTTATTCTCCACATTGCTTTATAACCCTCATTTAGCTTTAGTAAGTAAGTAGACACTCTCAAAGTCATATTGACGTAGCTTAAAGGTTGTCAATTAATTAAGCATCTATTCCTTGATTCTATACCATATGTCATTTAGTTATATGATTTCATGTTTGTGGTGCATTATCGTTACGTAATTGATGTATATAATCTTGAGTTATTAATTCTTAGTGTATTGAACAAGAATACGAGTGGAGACAATCGAATGTCTTCGGGCCGAACATTACAAAATGTCTTATTAAAATATGAGAACCATATAGTGAATAGTTGATTTGCAAACTATCAATCAATTGTCTCAATCTTGACTGTTCCTTCTTCAAATATCCATCCACAGTCTCCGTTTATAAGTGTTCATGCATTTTCATACCAATTGCATTCCGTTCCCATTCTCTCCTCATCGATCTTCTACTGAAATACATTCAATGCTCGACCATTACCATATACGACTTATGTGGATATCAGTAACCTACACCCCAATAGAATGTACAACGTAAATCAGTTTATTCTCATCATGTTCTGATTGATCATTGGATATTAGATGAAATTGTTTTGGCCAATCAATTTCAGAACTTCCGTCCATAGACGAAAGTCATTTGCATTATTCATTGAGGAAAAGTTAATATTCTGGTTAGTAGAAGGTGAAATCATCACTAAAGAACTCTATAATGGAGTTACTACTTATTAGTAGTAAAATTAGTAATAAATAAAAACGAACAAAAACAATAAAATTTTAAGTATACTTACTTCAAGTTGTTCAATTCGATTAACTACTGAATCAAATCCAGAAGCTACATTTCCAAGTTTTCGAAGTGTTGATGATAGATCTGGATCTGGACATTCAAGCTAGGTGAAGTATAAACAGAAAATGAACAAATTGATCATACATATTTATTTCCTATTGTTTTCATAAGTTCTGTTAGGAGATATCAACTCACTGAAGATACTGGTGAAAAGGTTGCTCAATTTCGTTGACTGGTTGAAGTTAGACATTAACACCGTTGGATGCCGGCCGGCTCAGTGGTTTATAGGTTAAGCTCTCGCGTGCGAGACTGGTAGCTCCTGGGTTCGTATCTCGCGAGTGCGGGATCGTGGATGCTCCTTGCCACTGAGTAGTCCCATAATAGAACGAAACGGCCGTCCAGTACTTCTAGATTTTTCCATGGTGGCCTAGCTTCAATTGACTCATGATTTCAACTATGAAAATACTAAAATAAAATAATCAATATCTGATTGTAGAGATTGTTCAGTTTTTAGTAAAGATCATGAACTAATCAATATTAGATCATTATTAAAAACCTGAAAGCACTAGATATCCATTTCTTTCCAATATAGAACTCCTCAAAAGTCCCATGTGCATGATCGAGGATGCTCTCTACTGAGAAGAGCTCCATACTACGACGAAACATTCATCAAATGCTTCCAGGTTTTCACTGGTGCTCTAAACATATATCTAGACTAGATTTCTAGTAATCTTCAATGTTCTGAACTTCAATAGCCTTTGTTTATCCATAAGCAAAATGATCATTTATCATTTCAAATGTCAAGTATACTTATATAAACAAGAATTAGTCTATAAGATAATAAACATTAGAAAATAGATCATAAATCATTTGTACATTCTTGTCATTGTTGATTAGAATATACATACCAATGCATAGCAACACATTTTTTGTTACGTAATCAAATATACATACATACTGTTTGATGATAGTTTTGGTTTTTCTGGAATCTTTGGTAATTACTTGTTAAATGATTTTTCTTCTTCCCCTTTCTTTACATACATACATATACATTTTTGCCTGTTGATCTATACATAACAGATTGAATCACCACTTTACATATGATAAATATTCTTTAGTATGATGTAACATGCATATATATAAACAAGTGATATTTAGTAAAGCTTCAAGATTTGTGGCTATCAGAACTTAGTAACTGAGTGGTATAACGTGATGACGTTTGGAGCGAACGATGCTGGGTTCGAGTCCCAGAGTGAACATCAACATGTCTGAGATACAAGTATATCCATCTGACGCTTCCTGGATTACACTGCTAGCCACTATCCATCATTGCATATAAAGCTTGTGATTTCAGGCAATATAAAGGCAGTCCGCACAGTATGCACATATGACAACTAGAGACTGATCAATTTAAGTCCTAAATAACAATGGGAAGATACAAGTATACAACACCAAGTGAATAACTAACTCTATCATGTTTCAGTCCATCATTAAGTCAATCAGCTACAACATAGAACTAGGTTCATAAATACATCGGTCCAAGTTGTTATTACCTCATTAACACAACAAGATGAACATTGTATTCATATTTCATAATCATAATAAAAAGAATTGTGTCACTAAATGAATGAATGCCCCCAAATGCCCCGATACAGCCGAGAGTGAGGAGAGTCCGCTCTCCCTCTATCTCGAAATGCTCTCACATGGCCACGCGTATATAGCCTCTACCAGGGAAGTCCTACTCACTGCCTTCTCTCACCAGGGGTGTTGTTTACAAAATTGAGAGGACTAAAAGTGAATATCCGACGCTTTAACCGGGTTGGTGGACACGGCGCGTCCACCTTGGAGGAGTTGGAAAACCCTGATTCCAAACCAATGGTGAACATGGCCTTCAGTATTCTGAGGGAACAAATGGCGTATGATACAATTGTTGGTCACCGGCTACCATGGGACTGCATCTCCTCACGATGCTGCACTGCTTTGTGGATCAGACCTTTAGATCAAAGACTCCGGGTTTGGCCCCCTAATAAAACTATCTGCTTCAGTTTGGGCACCTGGACAGTATCACAGCCCTCACACAAATCTGAACATAGTAACCAATTATTGATTATAATCAATATCAAAATTTAAAAAAATAGGAAAATTCTATGAAAAAAAATGTGAAAATTAACTTACAAATTCTTCTGGTAAACTTTTTGTTAAACAATTTGATTCATCTTTTATTAGATTATTATTATCAATATTATTGACATGATAGGTCTTATTATTAGTAGTATTGACTTGTGAATACGCCGTTAAATAATCTACACCAGTAATTGATTTGCCTAATGTATGCCAAAATACTAAACCACGTAATGCATCCATATGAACAACATTTTGTAATAAAGTTGCTTGTTGATTCTTTAATATAAAAAGAAGAAAAAAAAGAAATTAAACAATTTTAACAAGTTTAATCAATATCTTAGTACAGAACTACTCAGTCGGACACCGACACAGTTGAATGACAGCTCAATGGACTAAAGGTTAAACGCTAGCGCGTGAAACTGAAGATCCTGGGTCTGGGCTCCATGTATGGGACTGTAGGTGCGAACTGATGAGGACTGATATACTAGGGCGAGTCAGTCATCCAGTGTTTCTAGGTTTTCGATGTTGGTCTAACATTGGTTGGTTAATGATTTCCATGAAATCAGACAATTTCCACCATTTCAAATTGATGGTAAATTATCCTTATCTTTCCATTAATTGTCATTCGTATATATTTGACCTTGTCAAATTACTCGCAAGTAATCTTGATCAGGTACATCTCCATCCGCTTCTTGTATTTTTTTCATGTCTATGAAAATAAAATCAGCTTACTATTCCCTGAGTCAGAGTATTAACGAACTCTAATGCTTTATACAATGTCAGTATCTTATTTTTTTCCTTGTCAAAATTAACATGTCTGTAACATATATAATCTAAATGTAATTCATTTTCCATTTTTCTGATAAAGTGCTATTCTTAACGTGGTAATTCGATCCAAATGCACTGGTACGGCCGAGAGTGGGAGAGTCCGCTCTCCCTCGCCAAATGCTCTCATTTGGCCACGCATAAATAGCCTCTGCCACACAAGTCCTACTCACTGCCTTCTCGTGGTAATACTGTTGTTTACGAAATCGAGAGGACGAAAAGCGAATGTCCGGCGATCTAACCGGGTTAGTGGACACAGATGGTCCACCTAGAGGAGTTGAAAAACCCTCATTCCAAACTAATGATGCACATGTGCTCCAGTATCCTGAGGGAACAAATGGCGTATGATACAACTGTTGGTCACCGGCTACCATATGACTGCATCTCCTCACGATGCTCCACTGCCTTGTGGATCAGACCTTTAGGTCAAAGGCTCCAGGGTTTTTTTCCTGGAAACTGGATATCTAGTCAAAGAAATTATTCAGTGTTTGACTTTCAGTGAAACTACAACCAAATATTTTGTTAAATTAGATTAACTACTCATAAGTAACTAAATTGTTTATAGAAAAGTTTACTCGACATATGTTTTATTAGTCATGTTTACTTCTGATAATACTAAAGATTACTCACAATGGTTATATATGCATAACAGAACAGGAATAACTCTTTGGTTCTATGAAAAATGATGAGGACAATAAAAATCTTCAATGACATGTCAGTTATCTACGAAGTATGCTTTACATGTGTATGAAGATCTATAAGTTATTTCCTTGAATAAAAAAATTGTTAATGACAAACTTATTGGATTTCAAATGACGATGAGGTTACCTTCTTGTAAGTTGCTCATTCTTAGAGACCATTTCGTTAACTTTATAAACAGAGTGTACCATAGAATGATATAACTTCCCTTAGCTTTCTCCCAGTCTCTTTTTATTGAGGTGTATTCAATGAACTATCCGTGAAACTACATGAAGGCAGCTTCGAATGAATGCATATAGCGCACGGTCATATCTCATATTTATAAAATAGACGAAACTATTATGGAAGTTCATTATTATCATTATTATGTAAATATATAAACATTGGTACAAGGAAGCACCAAGTATATATGTACTACACTTCGTGACTCCATTTATGTGAGGGCTGCGATACTACAAGAAGGTGGTTTTATTCAACGAGCATTTGAGATAGAGGTCTCATCCATTACGCAGTAAAGCAATGTCAGGAGATGAAGTCTCATGATAGCCGGTGACCAACAAACGGTTCACACTTCATTTGTCCCCTCAGGATCTTGGATCCCATATTTTCCACTGGTTTAGTATCAGACTTTTCTAACTTCTCTAGGTGTATACTGGATAAAGCGCTGGACATTCGCTTTTCGTCCTTTCAATTTCTTTAACAACAGCCCCCTTTCATAAAGACAGTGAGTAGGACGTCTGTGAAAGCGAATGTATACACGTGTCCATGTAAAAGCATTTCATTAGCGAGAGCAAACTGTTCCCACGCTCGGTCGTACCAGGGCATTTCAGGGGATTATAAAAGTATATTCATCATCCCTTTGTTAAGTGATTTCTCATTTTCACCATAAATGAATCTGTCAAAAGAATCCTTTTTATTCATTTCTAGATAAAGTCTAAAAAAATCTTATAGGTTGTTAAATTTCATATCTTTATTTCACTGTGTTACAGTCCTAAGAATTTACTTATTGAAGAGAACTAAGTGTACAGTTATTTGAAGACATAATATTACCTTTATCATAGAATACTTACATCAGTACAGAAAAATGAAATGCAAGAATTTTAACTACTTATGAGTAGATAATCTAATTTAACAAAATATTTGGTTCTTTTCATTCACTGAAAGTTCAAACATTTTTAATAATTTTTTTGGTGATTAAATTATTCATATTTTTCTTTCAAACATTGAAACATCATTTTAAAAAACGATTCAACAAAGTGAATACCTCGACTGTGAAAGATAATTTGTAATAATTTAAAATAACTAAGAGAAACATTGAATTAATAAGGCGATCTAAGCTAAACCACCATTAAAAATTTGGAAATACTAGATGGTCGTTTCATCTTAGTATAGGACTCCTCAAAACTAAGCATCCATGATTTCCAGAAACCGTCATTCTCATAATAATCCTCATTTGTTCACTAGTGATTAAATTCAAGATGGATTTCATGGAGTTTTAGTGAGAAGCCGTGACCACTGGAACCCAATCCGTAACGGATGGAGACAATTATTCACTTCGGACAATTGATGAATGGTTGCACTAGATCATGGATTGATTGAGATTAGACATTAAAATCATTGGATTCCGGTTCAGTTGTATATAGGTCAAGTATTCGAACATGGGACCGAAGTTCGTGGATTCGATTCCTGCGTGTGGGATTGTGAATGGGCTCTGTCCAGGAGTTTCATACTAGGACGAAACGACTGTTCAATACTTTCATGTTTACGATAGTGTTCTATCTTGGGTTGACTCATGAATTCGATTATTAAACTCACTACGACTTCCACAAACCTCCCTTCTCATAATAATATTTATTTTATTGTGTATTTTTCTTTTCATTCATACAAAATGGCTCGATCAAACCTGATCTATATTTGTTAACACGTCACGTGCAAGCTGTCATCGTATCATGACTCAAATGGTCTGTAGGTCAAGTGTTCACGCACTAGAGTGAAAGTCTTGTATTTGGATCCCGCGAGCGGGATCGTGGAAGAGCACTCTAATACGTAATTCTACATACAAAATCTATTGATTATTGATTCTTAGTTTTAATGTTTTGGATTGATTAGTCATTTATTATTCCCACCCAGATATGTTTAAATTGAAGTGTGTATATTCAAATTATATGCTATTCTACGTGGATAGTCTAACGTTGATCTATTTAACGTAATCTTCTACAGCCAGTTTGATACGTACTGCTATTTCCATACACTTTTCTTCTAAATACTGTTGCTGGATTTCTCAAACACAATGTTCAAATTTCAGTCCATTTAGATTGTGTTCCTTTTCTATATTTTTAGATAAGCGGTATCACCCTCCATCGAATTGTTCGTTTTAAAAAGAACTTCCACAACAAGGGGGTAAACCGTATATATTTCATATTAAAAAATTCTATACTCCCTTTCAGAGCTTACCCTTATTTACATATGTCTCTTGATGGTCGATCTTTTGATAGTTACCCTCATAAATTTACCCCCTTTTACACTCATGTCTTTCCTCGCGCTCTTAATGATGTGAAACGTTTTTCTTTACCCTTATTTCCTTTTGTTATTAAGAAGATTCTGTACTATTGTATTGGTTAGTATAACCAATATTAATGCATCCATAATGAACTGGAATTGATACTGGGTTATAGTTGCTCGTTTCTTCATTTGTTTTCAACTAGGTGATATTGGTTTCAACTCCCCGGAAACCATTAATCCCCCCTACATATTAAAGATGCTTCTTAGTGACACATTTCTACTAGTATGAAACCTAATTCAAACAGGTTTTTATACCTATTATCTTCACCAAACTTGTTTAGCTGAAACTAATCCATTTGTTCTCTTAAATCGTTATGTTGATTTTCTTCACTTCACAAATTACTCGAAGTTTGTGCTAATGATGTCGTGTGCAGAAGGACGATGAAAGCTCCACGACCAAACTATCCAGCTCAGAGAACAAATCTACATCAAAATCACCCACCTCAGCTATAAATCTTCTTCACCATTTCAAAATACGATAGTAATGATGAATAATAATATTATGGGTTAAACTGATAATACTTTAATAGTAACTAATAACATGACTTTTAAACTAACCTGACGTTTTTCAATTTCCCCTAATTTTCGTGTTAATTCAGCTAATTGATCCTTTAATGCAGAGTTTAATAGTGCCTAATTTGATTATGAAAAATAAAGTATAGAATGTAAAGGCAATACTCAATGTATAATAAATAAAAGTTAATTAAAATCAAAGAGTAATTTTAACTAGATACTTACCAAGAAATGGTGATACAACTTCATGGATTGGTTGAAGTTAAACATTAACATCCTTGGATACTGGATCAGTGGTCTAGTGATTAGGCGTACGCGCGCGAGACCGGCGATCCTACGTCTGGATCCGGCGAGCGAGGTCATGGGCGCTCACTGTTCAGGAGTCCCAAAATAGGACGAGACGGCCGTTCATTACTTCCAAGTTTTTCAAGATGGTCTGGCTTTCAACAACTCATGAATTCAACCATTAAATTAACCAACATTTATTTACTTCAGTGAGAAACACCTCAATAGTACCTTTTTACAACCTTGTCAGGGGCTAAATATAGATTTACAAGTATCATTAGGTTTAGATCATTGAATCGAGATTTTGTGTTTCACATTCCAAATTTAATCGATTTGTAATGGAATCCCAACGAGGGACGTTTCATGCTATTTGGGATTTGTCGGCTTGGTGTATTTGTATCCCAGAGTTGATGTTCACTATGGGACTCGATTCACGTAACGTTCACTTTAAATGTTATTGCATGATTCTGTGATTCTGAGCTATTAACATCGGGATCGGTTTTGTATTTATTATTCTGACAAACCATTACACTCTGTTGATTACATCTCTGTGTTTGAACATTGCGAATTCAAACTTAACAAAGTAATGCCAAATTAACAGTTTGATGTTTGTCGTAAGACCAAGTGGATGTAACTTTTTTTACGGTTAGATGATAGTCTCTGCGAGATAGTGTCACTCACAATACTTCATGAGGAAAACTGTGAACAAGAGTTCCATTAAGAAACAGTCGAAGTATTAGGCAGAGGTAATACAAAACTAGCCAGATAATTAACGCTTCAGCCAAACATTGATCTATAAACAAATCTAAATCGTTGAAGTCCATTAGCAAATAAGAAGAAGGATTAACAACTGCAAGGTCAGAGGTTAGATAAAGAAAGAAAACATTCCAGATAAACACATCAGATATTGGCCATAAAGTTACGGACAACAACAAATTGAATTCCAGATCAACAAAACAACTAGTTAATAAACTGTGGCAAAATTTCAATAGCTCACTCCTTATTGAAGTGTTTGCTGAATATGTTATCCAGGAGGGTAATGATAAATAAACTATTCAATTCAGTTAACACAGCATGTCCAATACTCATGTCTTGAGTTACAGGAATTGAAAAAACTCTCAGCAAATTTCTGTAAGTATACCGTTTAAATCAATCTCCAAACAATAGACATTTAGACGTAGACCCTATTTATCAACTCGGGTTTGGGACCCGCAGCTACAGGCTGAAAAACTGCATCACGAAGTAAGTGCTACCTTGGAATACTGAAGATTAAAGGAAAATAGGAAGGTCAAGGAACACATCATGTCAGGTATTTGGAAGCAGACATTAAAAAGAATGAATAGCAACTGGAAAGGATTATTCACGACAGAATTGGATGAAGAATGCTAGTGTTTGGCCTAAACTTCTCCATGAGAGTAACAGGCGTGAGTACGTTAGTAAGTAAGTAACCATTTACAGACTCAAAATGATGGGACCTTGAATGATGATCATTCTACACTACTAAGTCAGTTAAAGTGAGAAAATTTCAATATTAAATTTCTATTATACTGAGGAGATCTTTAGCCGATTTCTCACATATTTGATCTTCCCACATTAACACTGGATTACATAACTCACATTGATTTCATAGTGATTATCAAGATTTGAAGTCCAGTATTTAATCCTTTAAATATGATCATTATTAATATCAGAAGGGGTTTTTGTAGATGTTATAGTAATTTCAATAGTTGAAATCATGAGCTGGATCACCATGGAAAACCTGGAAGCACTGGATGACCGTTTCGTCCTATAGTGGGACTTCTCAGTGGCAGTGTGCATCCACGATCGCGTCTCACGAGATCTGAACCAAGGACCTATCAGTTTCGTATATTCATTGGAAAGGTGAAAGTAAGTGATTTTCTTGATCATTTTTATTGAAATTCTAGAAAATTAATATTAAGTTATTAGAAGATATTAAATTTGCCTGTAGCTCCTCCGGGAGCTACTGCCAGTCCCAAGCCAGGATAAAGGAAGAGGGTTGGGCATGGGGTTAGCGATCCCATCCCGTAGAAAACTAACTCGCTAAAAAAACGTTAACCAAAGTATTAGAAGATATTAAATAAAAATTTTCGAATGAAAGTCATTCTCT